>NC_079230.1:2555631-2575631 GCF_029633865.1 Lampris incognitus | reverse complement strand
CCCGTAGCCACAGCTGTTATACTGGGGTCAAACAGCCGTTCTGAAGTTTGGCTCTACTTCACCAGAGCCGACCATGAAACAGCCCATAGCCACAGTTGTGATACTGGGGTCAAACAGCCGTTCTGAAGTTTGGCTCTATTTCACCAGAGCCGACCATGAAACAGCCCGTAGCCACAGTTGTGATACTGGGGTCAAACAGCCGTTCTGAAGTTTGGCTCTACTTCACCAGAGCCGACCATGAAACAGCCCATAGCCACAGTTGTGATACTGGGGTCAAACAGCCGTTCTGAAGTTTGGCTCTACTTCACCAGAGCCGACCATGAAACAGCCCGTAGCCACAGCTGTGATACTGGGGTCAAACAGTCGTTCTGAAGTTTGGCTCTATTTCACCAGAGCCGACCATGAAACAGCCCGTAGCCACAGCTGTGATACTGGGGTCAAACAGCCGTTCTGAAGTTTGGCTCTATTTCACCAGAGCCGACCATGAAACAGCCCGTAGCCACAGTTGTGATACTGGGGTCAAACAGCCGTTCTGAAGTTTGGCTTTATTTCACCAGAGCCGACCATGAAACAGCCCATAGCCACAGCTGTGATACTGGGGTCAAACAGCCGTTCTGAAGTTTGGCTTTATTTCACCAGAGCCGACCATGAAACAGCCCGTAGCCACAGCTGTGATACTGGGGTCAAACAGCCGTTCTGAAGTTTGGCTCTACTTCACCAGAGCCGACCATGAAACAGCCCGTAGCCACAGTTGTGATACTGGGGTCAAACAGCCGTTCTGAAGTTTGGCTTTATTTCACCAGAGCCGACCATGAAACAGCCCATAGCCACAGCTGTGATACTGGGGTCAAACAGCCGTTCTGAAGTTTGGCTCTATTTCACCAGAGCCGACCATGAAACAGCCCATAGCCACAGCTGTGATACTGGGGTCAAACAGCCGTTCTGAAGTTTGGCTCTACTTCACCAGAGCCGACCATGAAACAGCCCGTTTCCACAGTTGTGATACTGGGGTCAAACAGCCGTTCTGAAGTTTGGCTCTACTTCACCAGAGCCGACCATGAAACAGCCCATAGCCACAGTTGTGATACTGGGGTCAAACAGCCGTTCTGAAGTTTGGCTCTATTTCACCAGAGCCGACCATGAAACAGCCCGTAGCCACAGTTGTGATACTGGGGTCAAACAGCCGTTCTGAAGTTTGGCTCTACTTCACCAGAGCCGACCATGAAACAGCCCGTAGCCACAGTTGTGATACTGGGGTCAAACAGCAGTTCTGAAGTTTGGCTCTACTTCACCAGAGCCGACCATGAAACAGCCCGTAGCCACAGTTGTGATACTGGGGTCAAACAGCCGTTCTGAAGTTTGGCTCTACTTCACCAGAGCCGACCATGAAACAGCCCGTAGCCACAGTTGTGATACTGGGGTCAAACAGCCGTCCTGAAGTTTGGCTCTACTTCACCAGAGCCGACCATGAAACAGCCCGTAGCCACAGCTGTGATACTGGGGTCAAACAGTCGTTCTGAAGTTTGGCTCTATTTCACCAGAGCCGACCATGAAACAGCCCATAGCCACAGTTGTGATACTGGGGTCAAACAGCCGTTCTGAAGTTTGGCTCTATTTCACCAGAGCCGACCATGAAACAGCCCGTAGCCACAGCTGTGATACTGGGGTCAAACAGCCGTCCTAAAGTTTGGCTCTACTTCACCAGAGCCGACCATGAAACAGCCCGTAGCCACAGTTGTGATACTGGGGTCAAACAGCCGTTCTGAAGTTTGGCTCTACTTCACCAGAGCCGACCATGAAACAGCCCGTAGCCACAGCTGTGATACTGGGGTCAAACAGCCGTTCTGAAGTTTGGCTCTACTTCACCAGAGCCGACCATGAAACAGCCCATAGCCACAGTTGTGATACTGGGGTCAAACAGCCGTTCTGAAGTTTGGCTCTACTTCACCAGAGCCGACCATGAAACAGCCCATAGCCACAGCTGTGATACTGGGGTCAAACAGCCGTTCTGAAGTTTGGCTCTACTTCACCAGAGCCGACCATGAAACAGCCCATAGCCACAGCTGTGATACTGGGGTCAAACAGCCGTTCTGAAGTTTGGCTTTATTTCACCAGAGCCGACCATGAAACAGCCCGTAGCCACAGTTGTGATACTGGGGTCAAACAGCCGTTCTGAAGTTTGGCTCTACTTCACCAGAGCCGACCATGAAACAGCCCGTAGCCACAGCTGTGATACTGGGGTCAAACAGCCGTTCTGAAGTTTGGCTCTACTTCACCAGAGCCGACCATGAAACAGCCCGTAGCCACAGTTGTGATACTGGGGTCAAACAGCCGTTCTGAAGTTTGGCTCTATTTCACCAGAGCCGACCATGAAACAGCCCCGTAGCCACAGTTGTGATACTGGGGTCAAACAGCCGTTCTGAAGTTTGGCTCTACTTCACCAGAGCCGACCATGAAACAGCCCATAGCCACAGTTGTGATACTGGGGTCAAACAGCCGTTCTGAAGTTTGGCTCTACTTCACCAGAGCCGACCATGAAACAGCCCGTAGCCACAGCTGTGATACTGGGGTCAAACAGCCGTTCTGAAGTTTGGCTCTATTTCACCAGAGCCGACCATGAAACAGCCCGTAGCCACAGTTGTGATACTGGGGTCAAACAGCCGTTCTGAAGTTTGGCTCTACTTCACCAGAGCCGACCATGAAACAGCCCATAGCCACAGTTGTGATACTGGGGTCAAACAGCCGTTCTGAAGTTTGGCTCTACTTCACCAGAGCCGACCATGAAACAGCCCGTAGCCACAGCTGTGATACTGGGGTCAAACAGCCGTTCTGAAGTTTGGCTCTATTTCACCAGAGCCGACCATGAAACAGCCCGTAGCCACAGTTGTGATACTGGGGTCAAACAGCCGTTCTGAAGTTTGGCTCTACTTCACCAGAGCCGACCATGAAACAGCCCGTAGCCACAGTTGTGATACTGGGGTCAAACAGCCGTTCTGAAGTTTGGCTCTACTTCACCAGAGCCGACCATGAAACAGCCCGTTTCCACAGTTGTGATACTGGGGTCAAACAGCCGTTCTGAAGTTTGGCTCTACTTCACCAGAGCCGACCATGAAACAGCCCATAGCCACAGTTGTGATACTGGGGTCAAACAGCCGTTCTGAAGTTTGGCTCTACTTCACCAGAGCCGACCATGAAACAGCCCATAGCCACAGCTGTGATACTGGGGTCAAACAGCCGTTCTGAAGTTTGGCTCTATTTCACCAGAGCCGACCATGAAACAGCCCGTAGCCACAGCTGTGATACTGGGGTCAAACAGCTGTTCTGAAGTTTGGCTCTACTTCACCAGAGCCGACCATGAAACAGCCCGTAGCCACAGCTGTGATACTGGGGTCAAACAGCCGTTCTGAAGTTTGGCTCTACTTCACCAGAGCCGACCATGAAACAGCCCATAGCCACAGTTGTGATACTGGGGTCAAACAGCCGTTCTGAAGTTTGGCTCTATTTCACCAGAGCCGACCATGAAACAGCCCGTAGCCACAGTTGTGATACTGGGGTCAAACAGCCGTTCTGAAGTTTGGCTCTACTTCACCAGAGCCGACCATGAAACAGCCCATAGCCACAGTTGTGATACTGGGGTCAAACAGCCGTTCTGAAGTTTGGCTCTATTTCACCAGAGCCGACCATGAAACAGCCCGTAGCCACAGTTGTGATACTGGGGTCAAACAGCCGTTCTGAAGTTTGGCTCTACTTCACCAGAGCCGACCATGAAACAGCCCGTAGCCACAGTTGTGATACTGGGGTCAAACAGCCGTTCTGAAGTTTGGCTCTATTTCACCAGAGCCGACCATGAAACAGCCCGTAGCCACAGTTGTGATACTGGGGTCAAACAGCCGTTCTGAAGTTTGGCTCTACTTCACCAGAGCCGACCATGAAACAGCCCGTAGCCACAGCTGTGATACTGGGGTCAAACAGTCGTTCTGAAGTTTGGCTCTATTTCACCAGAGCCGACCATGAAACAGCCCGTAGCCACAGCTGTGATACTGGGGTCAAACAGCCGTTCTGAAGTTTGGCTCTATTTCACCAGAGCCGACCATGAAACAGCCCGTAGCCACAGTTGTGATACTGGGGTCAAACAGCCGTTCTGAAGTTTGGCTTTATTTCACCAGAGCCGACCATGAAACAGCCCATAGCCACAGCTGTGATACTGGGGTCAAACAGCCGTTCTGAAGTTTGGCTTTATTTCACCAGAGCCGACCATGAAACAGCCCGTAGCCACAGTTGTGATACTGGGGTCAAACAGCCGTTCTGAAGTTTGGCTTTATTTCACCAGAGCCGACCATGAAACAGCCCGTAGCCACAGTTGTGATACTGGGGTCAAACAGCCGTTCTGAAGTTTGGCTCTACTTCACCAGAGCCGACCATGAAACAGCCCATAGCCACAGCTGTGATACTGGGGTCAAACAGCCGTTCTGAAGTTTGGCTCTACTTCACCAGAGCCGACCATGAAACAGCCCGTTTCCACAGTTGTGATACTGGGGTCAAACAGCCGTTCTGAAGTTTGGCTCTACTTCACCAGAGCCGACCATGAAACAGCCCATAGCCACAGTTGTGATACTGGGGTCAAACAGCCGTTCTGAAGTTTGGCTCTATTTCACCAGAGCCGACCATGAAACAGCCCGTAGCCACAGTTGTGATACTGGGGTCAAACAGCCGTTCTGAAGTTTGGCTCTACTTCACCAGAGCCGACCATGAAACAGCCCGTAGCCACAGTTGTGATACTGGGGTCAAACAGCAGTTCTGAAGTTTGGCTCTACTTCACCAGAGCCGACCATGAAACAGCCCGTAGCCACAGTTGTGATACTGGGGTCAAACAGCCGTTCTGAAGTTTGGCTCTACTTCACCAGAGCCGACCATGAAACAGCCCGTAGCCACAGTTGTGATACTGGGGTCAAACAGCCGTCCTGAAGTTTGGCTCTACTTCACCAGAGCCGACCATGAAACAGCCCGTAGCCACAGCTGTGATACTGGGGTCAAACAGTCGTTCTGAAGTTTGGCTCTATTTCACCAGAGCCGACCATGAAACAGCCCATAGCCACAGTTGTGATACTGGGGTCAAACAGCCGTTCTGAAGTTTGGCTCTATTTCACCAGAGCCGACCATGAAACAGCCCGTAGCCACAGCTGTGATACTGGGGTCAAACAGTCGTTCTGAAGTTTGGCTCTACTTCACCAGAGCCGACCATGAAACAGCCCGTAGCCACAGTTGTGATACTGGGGTCAAACAGCCGTTCTGAAGTTTGGCTCTACTTCACCAGAGCCGACCATGAAACAGCCCGTAGCCACAGCTGTGATACTGGGGTCAAACAGCCGTTCTGAAGTTTGGCTCTACTTCACCAGAGCCGACCATGAAACAGCCCATAGCCACAGTTGTGATACTGGGGTCAAACAGCCGTTCTGAAGTTTGGCTCTACTTCACCAGAGCCGACCATGAAACAGCCCATAGCCACAGCTGTGATACTGGGGTCAAACAGCCGTTCTGAAGTTTGGCTCTACTTCACCAGAGCCGACCATGAAACAGCCCATAGCCACAGCTGTGATACTGGGGTCAAACAGCCGTTCTGAAGTTTGGCTCTACTTCACCAGAGCCGACCATGAAACAGCCCGTAGCCACAGTTGTGATACTGGGGTCAAACAGCCGTTCTGAAGTTTGGCTTTATTTCACCAGAGCCGACCATGAAACAGCCCATAGCCACAGTTGTGATACTGGGGTCAAACAGCCGTTCTGAAGTTTGGCTCTACTTCACCAGAGCCGACCATGAAACAGCCCATAGCCACAGCTGTGATACTGGGGTCAAACAGCCGTTCTGAAGTTTGGCTCTACTTCACCAGAGCCGACCATGAAACAGCCCGTTTCCACAGTTGTGATACTGGGGTCAAACAGCCGTTCTGAAGTTTGGCTCTACTTCACCAGAGCCGACCATGAAACAGCCCATAGCCACAGTTGTGATACTGGGGTCAAACAGCCGTTCTGAAGTTTGGCTCTACTTCACCAGAGCCGACCATGAAACAGCCCGTAGCCACAGTTGTGATACTGGGGTCAAACAGCCGTTCTGAAGTTTGGCTATACTTCACCAGAGCCGACCATGAAACAGCCCGTAGCCACAGTTGTGATACTGGGGTCAAACAGCCGTTCTGAAGTTTGGCTCTACTTCACCAGAGCCGACCATGAAACAGCCCGTAGCCACAGTTGTGATACTGGGGTCAAACAGCCGTTCTGAAGTTTGGCTCTACTTCACCAGAGCCGACCATGAAACAGCCCGTAGCCACAGCTGTGATACTGGGGTCAAACAGTCGTTCTGAAGTTTGGCTCTATTTCACCAGAGCCGACCATGAAACAGCCCGTTTCCACAGTTGTGATACTGGGGTCAAACAGCTGTTCTGAAGTTTGGCTCTACTTCACCAGAGCCGACCATGAAACAGCCCATAGCCACAGTTGTGATACTGGGGTCAAACAGCTGTTCTGAAGTTTGGCTCTACTTCACCAGAGCCGACCATGAAACAGCCCGTAGCCACAGTTGTGATACTGGGGTCAAACAGCCGTTCTGAAGTTTGGCTTTATTTCACCAGAGCCGACCATGAAACAGCCCGTAGCCACAGCTGTGATACTGGGGTCAAACAGCCGTTCTGAAGTTTGGCTCTATTTCACCAGAGCCGACCATGAAACAGCCCGTAGCCACAGTTGTGATACTGGGGTCAAACAGCCGTTCTGAAGTTTGGCTCTACTTCACCAGAGCCGACCATGAAACAGCCCATAGCCACAGTTGTGATACTGGGGTCAAACAGCCGTTCTGAAGTTTGGCTCTATTTCACCAGAGCCGACCATGAAACAGCCCGTAGCCACAGTTGTGATACTGGGGTCAAACAGCCGTTCTGAAGTTTGGCTCTATTTCACCAGAGCCGACCATGAAACAGCCCGTAGCCACAGTTGTGATACTGGGGTCAAACAGCCGTTCTGAAGTTTGGCTCTACTTCACCAGAGCCGACCATGAAACAGCCCGTAGCCACAGCTGTGATACTGGGGTCAAACAGCTGTTCTGAAGTTTGGCTCTACTTCACCAGAGCCGACCATGAAACAGCCCGTAGCCACAGTTGTGATACTGGGGTCAAACAGCCGTTCTGAAGTTTGGCTCTACTTCACCAGAGCCGACCATGAAACAGCCCGTAGCCACAGCTGTGATACTGGGGTCAAACAGCTGTTCTGAAGTTTGGCTTTATTTCACCAGAGCCGACCATGAAACAGCCCGTAGCCACAGCTGTGATACTGGGGTCAAACAGCCGTTCTGAAGTTTGGCTCTATTTCACCAGAGCCGACCATGAAACAGCCCGTTTCCACAGTTGTGATACTGGGGTCAAACAGCCGTTCTGAAGTTTGGCTCTACTTCACCAGAGCCGACCATGAAACAGCCCGTAGCCACAGCTGTGATACTGGGGTCAAACAGCCGTTCTGAAGTTTGGCTTTATTTCACCAGAGCCGACCATGAAACAGCCCGTAGCCACAGTTGTGATACTGGGGTCAAACAGCCGTTCTGAAGTTTGGCTCTACTTCACCAGAGCCGACCATGAAACAGCCCATAGCCACAGTTGTGATACTGGGGTCAAACAGCCGTTCTGAAGTTTGGCTCTACTTCACCAGAGCCGACCATGAAACAGCCCGTAGCCACAGCTGTGATACTGGGGTCAAACAGCTGTTCTGAAGTTTGGCTCTACTTCACCAGAGCCGACCATGAAACAGCCCGTAGCCACAGCTGTGATACTGGAGTCAAACAGCCGTTCTGAAGTTTGGCTCTACTTCACCAGAGCCGACCATGAAACAGCCCGTAGCCACAGTTGTGATACTGGGGTCAAACAGCAGTTCTGAAGTTTGGCTCTACTTCACCAGAGCCGACCATGAAACAGCCCCGTAGCCACAGTTGTGATACTGGGGTCAAACAGTCGTTCTGAAATTTGGCTCTACTTCACCAGAGCCGACCATGAAACAGCCCGTAGCCACAGTTGTGATACTGGGGTCAAACAGCCGTTCTGAAGTTTGGCTCTACTTCACCAGAGCCGACCATGAAACAGCCCGTAGCCACAGTTGTGATACTGGGGTCAAACAGCCGTTCTGAAGTTTGGCTCTACTTCACCAGAGCCGACCATGAAACAGCCCGTAGCCACAGCTGTGATACTGGGGTCAAACAGCCGTTCTGAAGTTTGGCTCTACTTCACCAGAGCCGACCATGAAACAGCCCGTAGCCACAGTTGTGATACTGGGGTCAAACAGCCGTTCTGAAGTTTGGCTCTATTTCACCAGAGCCGACCATGAAACAGCCCGTAGCCACAGTTGTGATACTGGGGTCAAACAGCCGTTCTGAAGTTTGGCTCTACTTCACCAGAGCCGACCATGAAACAGCCCATAGCCACAGTTGTGATACTGGGGTCAAACAGCCGTTCTGAAGTTTGGCTCTACTTCACCAGAGCCGAACATGAAACAGCCCGTAGCCACAGCTGTGATACTGGGGTCAAACAGCTGTTCTGAAGTTTGGCTCTACTTCACCAGAGCCGACCATGAAACAGCCCGTAGCCACAGTTGTGATACTGGGGTCAAACAGCCGTTCTGAAGTTTGGCTCTACTTCACCAGAGCCGACCATGAAACAGCCCGTAGCCACAGCTGTGATACTGGGGTCAAACAGCCGTTCTGAAGTTTGGCTCTACTTCACCAGAGCCGACCATGAAACAGCCCGTAGCCACAGTTGTGATACTGGGGTCAAACAGCCGTTCTGAAGTTTGGCTTTATTTCACCAGAGCCGACCATGAAACAGCCCGTAGCCACAGTTGTGATACTGGGGTCAAACAGCTGTTCTGAAGTTTGGCTTTATTTCACCAGAGCCGACCATGAAACAGCCCGTAGCCACAGCTGTGATACTGGGGTCAAACAGCCGTTCTGAAGTTTGGCTCTATTTCACCAGAGCCGACCATGAAACAGCCCGTTTCCACAGTTGTGATACTGGGGTCAAACAGCCGTTCTGAAGTTTGGCTCTACTTCACCAGAGCCGACCATGAAACAGCCCGTAGCCACAGTTGTGATACTGGGGTCAAACAGCCGTTCTGAAGTTTGGCTCTATTTCACCAGAGCCGACCATGAAACAGCCCGTAGCCACAGCTGTGATACTGGGGTCAAACAGCCGTTCTGAAGTTTGGCTTTATTTCACCAGAGCCGACCATGAAACAGCCCGTAGCCACAGCTGTGATACTGGGGTCAAACAGCCGTTCTGAAGTTTGGCTCTACTTCACCAGAGCCGACCATGAAACAGCCCATAGCCACAGTTGTGATACTGGGGTCAAACAGCCGTTCTGAAGTTTGGCTCTACTTCACCAGAGCCGACCATGAAACAGCCCATAGCCACAGCTGTGATACTGGGGTCAAACAGCCGTTCTGAAGTTTGGCTCTACTTCACCAGAGCCGACCATGAAACAGCCCGTAGCCACAGTTGTGATACTGGGGTCAAACAGCCGTTCTGAAGTTTGGCTTTATTTCACCAGAGCCGACCATGAAACAGCCCGTAGCCACAGCTGTGATACTGGGGTCAAACAGCCGTTCTGAAGTTTGGCTTTATTTCACCAGAGCCGACCATGAAACAGCCCGTAGCCACAGCTGTGATACTGGGGTCAAACAGCCGTTCTGAAGTTTGGCTTTATTTCACCAGAGCCGACCATGAAACAGCCCATAGCCACAGCTGTGATACTGGGGTCAAACAGCCGTTCTGAAGTTTGGCTCTACTTCACCAGAGCCGACCATGAAACAGCCCGTAGCCACAGTTGTGATACTGGGGTCAAACAGCCGTTCTGAAGTTTGGCTCTACTTCACCAGAGCCGACCATGAAACAGCCCGTAGCCACAGTTGTGATACTGGGGTCAAACAGCCGTTCTGAAGTTTGGCTCTATTTCACCAGAGCCGACCATGAAACAGCCCGTTGCCACAGTTGTGATACTGGGGTCAAACAGCCGTTCTGAAGTTTGGCTTTATTTCACCAGAGCCGACCATGAAACAGCCCGTAGCCACAGTTGTGATACTGGGGTCAAACAGCCGTTCTGAAGTTTGGCTCTATTTCACCAGAGCCGACTATGAAACAGCCCGTAGCCACAGCTGTGATACTGGGGTCAAACAGCCGTTCTGAAGTTTGGCTTTATTTCACCAGAGCCGACCATGAAACAGCCCGTTTCCACAGTTGTGATACTGGGGTCAAACAGCCGTCCTGAAGTTTGGCTCTACTTCACCAGAGCCGACCATGAAACAGCCCGTAGCCACAGCTGTGATACTGGGGTCAAACAGCCGTTCTGAAGTTTGGCTCTACTTCACCAGAGCCGACCATGAAACAGCCCGTAGCCACAGTTGTGATACTGGGGTCAAACAGCCGTTCTGAAGTTTGGCTCTACTTCACCAGAGCCGACCATGAAACAGCCCGTAGCCACAGTTGTGATACTGGGGTCAAACAGCCGTTCTGAAGTTTGGCTCTATTTCACCAGAGCCGACCATGAAACAGCCCGTTGCCACAGTTGTGATACTGGGGTCAAACAGCCGTTCTGAAGTTTGGCTCTATTTCACCAGAGCCGACCATGAAACAGCCCGTAGCCACAGTTGTGATACTGGGGTCAAACAGCCGTTCTGAAGTTTGGCTCTACTTCACCAGAGCCGACCATGAAACAGCCCGTAGCCACAGTTGTGATACTGGGGTCAAACAGCCGTTCTGAAGTTTGGCTCTACTTCACCAGAGCCGACCATGAAACAGCCCGTAGCCACAGTTGTGATACTGGGGTCAAACAGCCGTTCTGAAGTTTGGCTCTATTTCACCAGAGCCGACCATGAAACAGCCCGTAGCCACAGCTGTGATACTGGGGTCAAACAGCCGTTCTGAAGTTTGGCTTTATTTCACCAGAGCCGACCATGAAACAGCCCGTAGCCACAGCTGTGATACTGGGGTCAAACAGCCGTTCTGAAGTTTGGCTCTACTTCACCAGAGCCGACCATGAAACAGCCCATAGCCACAGTTGTGATACTGGGGTCAAACAGCCGTTCTGAAGTTTGGCTCTACTTCACCAGAGCCGACCATGAAACAGCCCATAGCCACAGCTGTGATACTGGGGTCAAACAGCCGTTCTGAAGTTTGGCTCTACTTCACCAGAGCCGACCATGAAACAGCCCGTAGCCACAGTTGTGATACTGGGGTCAAACAGCCGTTCTGAAGTTTGGCTTTATTTCACCAGAGCCGACCATGAAACAGCCCGTAGCCACAGCTGTGATACTGGGGTCAAACAGCCGTTCTGAAGTTTGGCTTTATTTCACCAGAGCCGACCATGAAACAGCCCGTAGCCACAGCTGTGATACTGGGGTCAAACAGCCGTTCTGAAGTTTGGCTTTATTTCACCAGAGCCGACCATGAAACAGCCCATAGCCACAGCTGTGATACTGGGGTCAAACAGCCGTTCTGAAGTTTGGCTCTACTTCACCAGAGCCGACCATGAAACAGCCCGTAGCCACAGTTGTGATACTGGGGTCAAACAGCCGTTCTGAAGTTTGGCTCTACTTCACCAGAGCCGACCATGAAACAGCCCGTAGCCACAGTTGTGATACTGGGGTCAAACAGCCGTTCTGAAGTTTGGCTCTATTTCACCAGAGCCGACCATGAAACAGCCCGTTGCCACAGTTGTGATACTGGGGTCAAACAGCCGTTCTGAAGTTTGGCTCTATTTCACCAGAGCCGACTATGAAACAGCCCGTAGCCACAGCTGTGATACTGGGGTCAAACAGCCGTTCTGAAGTTTGGCTTTATTTCACCAGAGCCGACCATGAAACAGCCCGTTTCCACAGTTGTGATACTGGGGTCAAACAGCCGTCCTGAAGTTTGGCTCTACTTCACCAGAGCCGACCATGAAACAGCCCGTAGCCACAGCTGTGATACTGGGGTCAAACAGCCGTTCTGAAGTTTGGCTCTACTTCACCAGAGCCGACCATGAAACAGCCCGTAGCCACAGTTGTGATACTGGGGTCAAACAGCCGTTCTGAAGTTTGGCTCTACTTCACCAGAGCCGACCATGAAACAGCCCGTAGCCACAGTTGTGATACTGGGGTCAAACAGCCGTTCTGAAGTTTGGCTCTATTTCACCAGAGCCGACCATGAAACAGCCCGTTGCCACAGTTGTGATACTGGGGTCAAACAGCCGTTCTGAAGTTTGGCTCTATTTCACCAGAGCCGACCATGAAACAGCCCGTAGCCACAGTTGTGATACTGGGGTCAAACAGCCGTTCTGAAGTTTGGCTCTACTTCACCAGAGCCGACCATGAAACAGCCCGTAGCCACAGTTGTGATACTGGGGTCAAACAGCCGTTCTGAAGTTTGGCTCTACTTCACCAGAGCCGACCATGAAACAGCCCATAGCCACAGCTGTGATACTGGGGTCAAACAGCCGTTCTGAAGTTTGGCTCTATTTCACCAGAGCCGACCATGAAACAGCCCGTAGCCACAGTTGTGATACTGGGGTCAAACAGCCGTTCTGAAGTTTGGCTCTATTTCACCAGAGCCGACCATGAAACAGCCCGTAGCCACAGTTGTGATACTGGGGTCAAACAGCCGTTCTGAAGTTTGGCTTTATTTCACCAGAGCCGACCATGAAACAGCCCGTAGCCACAGTTGTGATACTGGGGTCAAACAGCCGTTCTGAAGTTTGGCTCTACTTCACCAGAGCCGACCATGAAACAGCCCGTAGCCACAGCTGTGATACTGGGGTCAAACAGCCGTTCTGAAGTTTGGCTCTACTTCACCAGAGCCGACCATGAAACAGCCCGTAGCCACAGTTGTGATACTGGGGTCAAACAGCCGTTCTGAAGTTTGGCTCTACTTCACCAGAGCCGACCATGAAACAGCCCGTAGCCACAGCTGTGATACTGGGGTCAAACAGCCGTTCTGAAGTTTGGCTCTACTTCACCAGAGCCGACCATGAAACAGCCCGTAGCCACAGTTGTGATACTGGGGTCAAACAGCCGTTCTGAAGTTTGGCTTTATTTCACCAGAGCCGACCATGAAACAGCCCGTAGCCACAGCTGTGATACTGGGGTCAAACAGCCGTTCTGAAGTTTGGCTTTATTTCACCAGAGCCGACCATGAAACAGCCCGTAGCCACAGCTGTGATACTGGGGTCAAACAGCCGTTCTGAAGTTTGGCTCTATTTCACCAGAGCCGACCATGAAACAGCCCGTAGCCACAGTTGTGATACTGGGGTCAAACAGCCGTCCTGAAGTTTGGCTCTATTTCACCAGAGCCGACCATGAAACAGCCCGTAGCCACAGTTGTGATACTGGGGTCAAACAGCCGTTCTGAAGTTTGGCTTTATTTCACCAGAGCCGACCATGAAACAGCCCATAGCCACAGTTGTGATACTGGGGTCAAACAGCCGTTCTGAAGTTTGGCTCTACTTCACCAGAGCCGACCATGAAACAGCCCGTAGCCACAGTTGTGATACTGGGGTCAAACAGCCGTTCTGAAGTTTGGCTCTACTTCACCAGAGCCGACCATGAAACAGCCCGTAGCCACAGTTGTGATACTGGGGTCAAACAGCCGTTCTGAAGTTTGGCTCTACTTCACCAGAGCCGACCATGAAACAGCCCATAGCCACAGTTGTGATACTGGGGTCAAACAGCCGTTCTGAAGTTTGGCTTTATTTCACCAGAGCCGACCATGAAACAGCCCGTAGCCACAGCTGTGATACTGGGGTCAAACAGCCGTCCTGAAGTTTGGCTCTACTTCACCAGAGCCGACCATGAAACAGCCCATAGCCACAGTTGTGATACTGGGGTCAAACAGCCGTTCTGAAGTTTGGCTCTATTTCACCAGAGCCGACCATGAAACAGCCCGTAGCCACAGCTGTGATACTGGGGTCAAACAGCCGTTCTGAAGTTTGGCTCTATTTCACCAGAGCCGACCATGAAACAGCCCGTAGCCACAGTTGTGATACTGGGGTCAAACAGCCGTTCTGAAGTTTGGCTTTATTTCACCAGAGCCGACCATGAAACAGCCCGTAGCCACAGTTGTGATACTGGGGTCAAACAGCCGTTCTGAAGTTTGGCTTTATTTCACCAGAGCCGACCATGAAACAGCCCGTAGCCACAGTTGTGATACTGGGGTCAAACAGCCGTTCTGAAGTTTGGCTCTACTTCACCAGAGCCGACCATGAAACAGCCCATAGCCACAGTTGTGATACTGGGGTCAAACAGCCGTTCTGAAGTTTGGCTTTATTTCACCAGAGCCGACCATGAAACAGCCCGTAGCCACAGTTGTGATACTGGGGTCAAACAGCCGTTCTGAAGTTTGGCTCTACTTCACCAGAGCCGACCATGAAACAGCCCATAGCCACAGTTGTGATACTGGGGTCAAACAGCCGTTCTGAAGTTTGGCTTTATTTCACCAGAGCCGACCATGAAACAGCCCGTAGCCACAGTTGTGATACTGGGGTCAAACAGCCGTTCTGAAGTTTGGCTCTACTTCACCAGAGCCGACCATGAAACAGCCCATAGCCACAGTTGTGATACTGGGGTCAAACAGCCGTTCTGAAGTTTGGCTCTACTTCACCAGAGCCGACCATGAAACAGCCCGTAGCCACAGCTGTGATACTGGGGTCAAACAGCCGTTCTGAAGTTTGGCTCTACTTCACCAGAGCCGACCATGAAACAGCCCGTAGCCACAGTTGTGATACTGGGGTCAAACAGCCGTTCTGAAGTTTGGCTTTATTTCACCAGAGCCGACCATGAAACAGCCCGTAGCCACAGCTGTGATACTGGGGTCAAACAGCCGTTCTGAAGTTTGGCTCTACTTCACCAGAGCCGACCATGAAACAGCCCGTAGCCACAGTTGTGATACTGGGGTCAAACAGCCGTTCTGAAGTTTGGCTCTACTTCACCAGAGCCGACCATGAAACAGCCCGTAGCCACAGTTGTGATACTGGGGTCAAACAGCCGTTCTGAAGTTTGGCTTTATTTCACCAGAGCCGACCATGAAACAGCCCGTTTCCACAGTTGTGATACTGGGGTCAAACAGCCGTCCTGAAGTTTGGCTCTACTTCACCAGAGCCGACCATGAAACAGCCCGTAGCCACAGCTGTGATACTGGGGTCAAACAGCCGTTCTGAAGTTTGGCTCTACTTCACCAGAGCCGACCATGAAACAGCCCGTAGCCACAGCTGTGATACTGGGGTCAAACAGCCGTTCTGAAGTTTGGCTCTACTTCACCAGAGCCGACCATGAAACAGCCCGTAGCCACAGTTGTGATACTGGGGTCAAACAGCCGTTCTGAAGTTTGGCTTTATTTCACCAGAGCCGACCATGAAACAGCCCGTAGCCACAGCTGTGATACTGGGGTCAAACAGCCGTTCTGAAGTTTGGCTCTACTTCACCAGAGCCGACCATGAAACAGCCCGTAGCCACAGTTGTGATACTGGGGTCAAACAGCCGTTCTGAAGTTTGGCTCTACTTCACCAGAGCCGACCATGAAACAGCCCGTAGCCACAGTTGTGATACTGGGGTCAAACAGCCGTTCTGAAGTTTGGCTTTATTTCACCAGAGCCGACCATGAAACAGCCCGTTTCCACAGTTGTGATACTGGGGTCAAACAGCCGTCCTGAAGTTTGGCTCTACTTCACCAGAGCCGACCATGAAACAGCCCGTAGCCACAGCTGTGATACTGGGGTCAAACAGCCGTTCTGAAGTTTGGCTCTATTTCACCAGAGCCGACCATGAAACAGCCCATAGCCACAGCTGTGATACTGGGGTCAAACAGCCGTTCTGAAGTTTGGCTCTACTTCACCAGAGCCGACCATGAAACAGCCCGTAGCCACAGTTGTGATACTGGGGTCAAACAGCCGTTCTGAAGTTTGGCTCTACTTCACCAGAGCCGACCATGAAACAGCCCGTAGCCACAGTTGTGATACTGGGGTCAAACAGCCGTTCTGAAGTTTGGCTCTATTTCACCAGAGCCGACCATGAAACAGCCCGTTGCCACAGTTGTGATACTGGGGTCAAACAGCCGTTCTGAAGTTTGGCTCTATTTCACCAGAGCCGACCATGAAACAGCCCGTAGCCACAGTTGTGATACTGGGGTCAAACAGCCGTTCTGAAGTTTGGCTCTACTTCACCAGAGCCGACCATGAAACAGCCCGTAGCCACAGTTGTGATACTGGGGTCAAACAGCCGTTCTGAAGTTTGGCTCTATTTCACCAGAGCCGACCATGAAACAGCCCGTAGCCACAGTTGTGATACTGGGGTCAAACAGCCGTTCTGAAGTTTGGCTCTATTTCACCAGAGCCGACCATGAAACAGCCCGTAGCCACAGTTGTGATACTGGGGTCAAACAGCCGTTCTGAAGTTTGGCTTTATTTCACCAGAGCCGACCATGAAACAGCCCGTAGCCACAGTTGTGATACTGGGGTCAAACAGCCGTTCTGAAGTTTGGCTCTACTTCACCAGAGCCGACCATGAAACAGCCCGTAGCCACAGCTGTGATACTGGGGTCAAACAGCCGTTCTGAAGTTTGGCTCTACTTCACCAGAGCCGACCATGAAACAGCCCGTAGCCACAGTTGTGATACTGGGGTCAAACAGCCGTTCTGAAGTTTGGCTCTACTTCACCAGAGCCGACCATGAAACAGCCCGTAGCCACAGCTGTGATACTGGGGTCAAACAGCCGTTCTGAAGTTTGGCTCTACTTCACCAGAGCCGACCATGAAACAGCCCGTAGCCACAGTTGTGATACTGGGGTCAAACAGCCGTTCTGAAGTTTGGCTTTATTTCACCAGAGCCGACCATGAAACAGCCCGTAGCCACAGCTGTGATACTGGGGTCAAACAGCCGTTCTGAAGTTTGGCTTTATTTCACCAGAGCCGACCATGAAACAGCCCGTAGCCACAGCTGTGATACTGGGGTCAAACAGCCGTCCTGAAGTTTGGCTCTATTTCACCAGAGCCGACCATGAAACAGCCCGTAGCCACAGTTGTGATACTGGGGTCAAACAGCCGTTCTGAAGTTTGGCTCTACTTCACCAGAGCCGACCATGAAACAGCCCGTAGCCACAGTTGTGATACTGGGGTCAAACAGCCGTTCTGAAGTTTGGCTTTATTTCACCAGAGCCGACCATGAAACAGCCCATAGCCACAGTTGTGATACTGGGGTCAAACAGCCGTTCTGAAGTTTGGCTCTACTTCACCAGAGCCGACCATGAAACAGCCCGTAGCCACAGTTGTGATACTGGGGTCAAACAGCCGTTCTGAAGTTTGGCTCTACTTCACCAGAGCCGACCATGAAACAGCCCGTTTCCACAGTTGTGATACTGGGGTCAAACAGCCGTTCTGAAGTTTGGCTCTACTTCACCAGAGCCGACCATGAAACAGCCCGTAGCCACAGTTGTGATACTGGGGTCAAACAGCCGTTCTGAAGTTTGGCTCTATTTCACCAGAGCCGACCATGAAACAGCCCGTAGCCACAGTTGTGATACTGGGGTCAAACAGCCGTTCTGAAGTTTGGCTTTATTTCACCAGAGCCGACCATGAAACAGCCCGTAGCCACAGTTGTGATACTGGGGTCAAACAGCCGTTCTGAAGTTTGGCTTTATTTCACCAGAGCCGACCATGAAACAGCCCGTAGCCACAGTTGTGATACTGGGGTCAAACAGCCGTTCTGAAGTTTGGCTCTACTTCACCAGAGCCGACCATGAAACAGCCCATAGCCACAGTTGTGATACTGGGGTCAAACAGCCGTTCTGAAGTTTGGCTCTATTTCACCAGAGCCGACCATGAAACAGCCCGTAGCCACAGCTGTGATACTGGGGTCAAACAGCCGTTCTGAAGTTTGGCTCTACTTCACCAGAGCCGACCATGAAACAGCCCGTAGCCACAGTTGTGATACTGGGGTCAAACAGCCGTTCTGAAGTTTGGCTCTACTTCACCAGAGCCGACCATGAAACAGCCCGTAGCCACAGCTGTGATACTGGGGTCAAACAGCCGTCCTGAAGTTTGGCTCTACTTCACCAGAGCCGACCATGAAACAGCCCGTAGCCACAGTTGTGATACTGGGGTCAAACAGCCGTTCTGAAGTTTGGCTTTATTTCACCAGAGCCGACCATGAAACAGCCCGTAGCCACAGCTGTGATACTGGGGTCAAACAGCCGTTCTGAAGTTTGGCTCTACTTCACCAGAGCCGACCATGAAACAGCCCGTAGCCACAGTTGTGATACTGGGGTCAAACAGCCGTTCTGAAGTTTGGCTCTACTTCACCAGAGCCGACCATGAAACAGCCCATAGCCACAGCTGTGATACTGGGGTCAAACAGCCGTTCTGAAGTTTGGCTCTATTTCACCAGAGCCGACCATGAAACAGCCCGTAGCCACAGCTGTGATACTGGGGTCAAACAGCCGTTCTGAAGTTTGGCTCTACTTCACCAGAGCCGACCATGAAACAGCCCGTAGCCACAGCTGTGATACTGGGGTCAAACAGCCGTTCTGAAGTTTGGCTCTACTTCACCAGAGCCGACCATGAAACAGCCCGTAGCCACAGTTGTGATACTGGGGTCAAACAGCCGTTCTGAAGTTTGGCTCTACTTCACCAGAGCCGACCATGAAACAGCCCGTAGCCACAGCTGTGATACTGGGGTCAAACAGCCGTTCTGAAGTTTGGCTCTACTTCACCAGAGCCGACCATGAAACAGCCCGTAGCCACAGTTGTGATACTGGGGTCAAACAGCCGTTCTGAAGTTTGGCTTTATTTCACCAGAGCCGACCATGAAACAGCCCGTAGCCACAGCTGTGATACTGGGGTCAAACAGCCGTTCTGAAGTTTGGCTTTATTTCACCAGAGCCGACCATGAAACAGCCCGTAGCCACAGCTGTGATACTGGGGTCAAACAGCCGTCCTGAAGTTTGGCTCTATTTCACCAGAGCCGACCATGAAACAGCCCGTAGCCACAGTTGTGATACTGGGGTCAAACAGCCGTTCTGAAGTTTGGCTCTACTTCACCAGAGCCGACCATGAAACAGCCCGTAGCCACAGTTGTGATACTGGGGTCAAACAGCCGTTCTGAAGTTTGGCTTTATTTCACCAGAGCCGACCATGAAACAGCCCATAGCCACAGTTGTGATACTGGGGTCAAACAGCCGTTCTGAAGTTTGGCTCTACTTCACCAGAGCCGACCATGAAACAGCCCGTAGCCACAGTTGTGATACTGGGGTCAAACAGCCGTTCTGAAGTTTGGCTCTACTTCACCAGAGCCGACCATGAAACAGCCCGTTTCCACAGTTGTGATACTGGGGTCAAACAGCCGTTCTGAAGTTTGGCTCTACTTCACCAGAGCCGACCATGAAACAGCCCGTAGCCACAGTTGTGATACTGGGGTCAAACAGCCGTTCTGAAGTTTGGCTCTATTTCACCAGAGCCGACCATGAAACAGCCCGTAGCCACAGTTGTGATACTGGGGTCAAACAGCCGTTCTGAAGTTTGGCTTTATTTCACCAGAGCCGACCATGAAACAGCCCGTAGCCACAGTTGTGATACTGGGGTCAAACAGCCGTTCTGAAGTTTGGCTTTATTTCACCAGAGCCGACCATGAAACAGCCCGTAGCCACAGTTGTGATACTGGGGTCAAACAGCCGTTCTGAAGTTTGGCTCTACTTCACCAGAGCCGACCATGAAACAGCCCATAGCCACAGTTGTGATACTGGGGTCAAACAGCCGTTCTGAAGTTTGGCTCTATTTCACCAGAGCCGACCATGAAACAGCCCGTAGCCACAGCTGTGATACTGGGGTCAAACAGCCGTTCTGAAGTTTGGCTCTATTTCACCAGAGCCGTCCATGAAACAGCCCGTAGCCACAGTTGTGATACTGGGGTCAAACAGCCGTTCTGAAGTTTGGCTCTACTTCACCAGAGCCGAC
>NC_079230.1:2543131-2550631 GCF_029633865.1 Lampris incognitus | reverse complement strand
TGCATCTTTCATTCTTTTTGGGTACTTCCATATGTTGCTTTGTCCTCCCAGGTGTTTTGCAGTTGCTGCTGGCCATGATGTTTTGCCTTCTGCTTCACTCGTTTGGCGTAGATGGTAGTTGCTTCATTTTCTGTTGGTGGGTTTTTTGGGACATCAAGCTCTTTCTTGAATTGTGCAGCTTCTTTATTGATGGAGTAGATCTGATGTTTTACTATTCAGAGGAGTGGGTCATCTGTTTTTGTCAGGTATGCATACAGCCCGATAGTGGTAGTCTTGAAGGTCAGTTCGAGTTGGACTAGGCCTCGTCCTCCTGAAGCTCTTGGTAGGTACAGCCTGTCGACATCTGCTTTCGGGTGGTGCATCTTCTCCATGGTCAGCATCTTTCTTGTCTTGGTGTCTAGTCTCTTGATGTTGTTCAGTTTCCAACTGATGATGTTGAAGCTGTACGTCACTACAGGTATCGCTAGGCTAGGGTGTTGATAGCTTCAATTCTGTTTGCCGCATTGAGTTCGCTCTTCAGTACCATACACACTCTCCTGTGGTACTCTTTCCGGATCTTCTCCTTCATGGTTGAGTGTTGTATGCAAATTATATGTTGTATATTATATAATTATATATATTACATAATCATATATATGTAAATTATATGTTATATAGTGTTGTATGTAAATAATTACATAATTATTATCATTACTGTTGTTATTATTATTATCATTATTATTATTATTATTATACAAATGTCCTTTAACTTCATGCCCTAATACAACATAATAAGCGGGCAGGTCCATTCCTTGGGCCTCGGGTTAGAATGAGGTAGAAGTCTATTTGATGGATTGGGCCTTTCTTAGGATATGAGATGTTCCAAGTAGTGCCATCTTCTGGGGTTCTTTTATTCTGATGTCACCCGGCGGGATCCATTGGGTGTATTTCTCCATCCCTTTTTTTACAAGTCTCAGGGCTCCTATCACTACTGGTGTTGTTGTGGTTTTTACAAGTCTCAGGGCTCCTGTCACTACTGGTATTGTTGTGGTTTTTACAAGTCTCAGGGCTCCTATCACTACTGGTATTGTTGTGGTTTTTACAAGTCCCAGGGCTCCTATCACTACTGGTGTTGTTGTGGTTTTTACAAGTCCCAGGGCTCCTATCACTACTGGTATTGTTGTGGTTTTTACAAGTCCCAGGGCTCCTATCACTACTGGTCTTGTTGAGGTTTTTACAAGTCCCAGGGCTCCTATCACTACTGGTACTGTTGTGGTTTTTACAAGTCTCAGGGCTCCTATCACTACTGGTATTGTTGTGGTTTTTACAAGTCCCAGGGCTCCTATCACTACTGGTATTGTGGTTTTTACAAGTCTCAGGGCTCCTATCACTACTGGTACTGTTGTGGTTTTTACAAGTCCCAGGGCTCCTATCACTACTGGTATTGTTGTGGTTTTTACAAGTCCCAGGGCTCCTGTCACTACTGGTGTTGTTGTGGTTTTTACAAGTCTCAGGGCTCCTATCACTACTGGTATTGCTGTGGTTTTTACAAGTCTCAGGGCTCCTATCACTACTGGTCTTGTTGTGGTTTTTACAAGTCCCAGGGCTCCTATCACTACTGGTATTGTTGTGGTTTTTACAAGTCCCAGAGCTCCTATCACTACTGGTCTTGTTGAGGTTTTTACAAGTCCCAGGGCTCCTATCACTACTGGTATTGTGGTTTTTACAAGTCTCAGGGCTCCTCTCACTACTGGTCTTGTTGTGGTTTTCATTCCACACATTTGTTCAGTCTGGATTTCAAGGTCTTTATATGTGGACAGTTCTTCAGTTACTTTTACTGAGGTGCTCCTTTCAGTCAGGCTGGACATGTCGATGAGTAGGCAGCTTTTTTCTTTCTTGTTCTTGATGATGATGTCTGGTCTGTTGGCCTTTATCTCATGGTCGGTCTGTATTGACATGTCCCATACGATTGTGATGTGGTCTTTTGCTGTTACTGTTTGGGGCTCGTGCTCGTACCGTTTTTCTTTTGTGTTGATGTTGAATTCTTTGCAGATGTTCCAGTGCAGGTACTATGTGGCGGCCTTGTTGTGTCTTTGTAGGTGTTCAGTTCTGGCCAGCTCAGGGCACCCTGCCACCATATGGGCAATGGTTTCCTGGAATCGACCACATATCCTGCACGCTGGGTCTGTGCCATCTTGGAGGATTCTGCTCCGGTAGTAACTGGTCTTGATGGCCTGGTCTTGGGCAGCGATGATAAAGTCCTGTGTTTGGGATTTCAGCCCAGCTGTTTTGAGCCATTGGTTTGCCATATGTTGGTCTACATCTTTCTCACCTACTCTTTTTGGGTATTGCCCGTGCATTTGTTTCCCTTCCCATTTGTTTCCCTTTCCATTCAAAATGCAACTTGATTGATTGATTTTTGTTTCATTTGTTCTTGGGCGTGACGCTTTGCTTTGTGTTTGACTTTTCGGGCGTGGATGGTTGGAGCTTCATTTTCAGGTTGCGGTGTTTCAGGGAGGTGGAGCTCTCTTCTGAACACTGTGGCTTGGTTAGCTACGGAGTAGTTTTTGTTTTGTTTTTCATGCTCTCTAGCAGTCATGAGAAGGGGCTCATTTCTGGTGTTAAGGTATGTATCTAGGCCTACTGTTGTTGTTTTGTAGGTAGTTTCCAGTTGGATTAGACCCCTGCCACCCTCGTTTCTGGAGAGGTACAACCTATCCATATCTGATCTGGGGTGGTGCATCCTCTCTAAGGTGAGTGTTTTCTTGTTTTCCTATCCAGTTTCCTGATCTCTTCTAGTTTCCAGTCGATGATGTTGGAGCTGTAAGTTACGACAGGTGTAGCCAGGGTGTTGATGGCTTCCATTCGGTCGGATGCATTGAGTTGGGGTTTTGTTACCATTCGTATTCTTCGGTAGTACTCCTTTCTGATCTTTTCTTTCATTTTGGTATGTTGTATCCCATCCCCTTTGTTCACTCCCAGGTATTTGTATGTGCCTTCTTGTTCTAGGTCTTGGATGGTGGTGTCTAGGTCAGTGTGGATGTTTTCGGTGGTGGTAAATTTTCCTTTTTTGAATGTAGCTTTGGCACATTTGTGTAGTCCGAACTGCATTGTGATGTCGTCACTGAAGCCTTTTACGATGGTCAAAAGGCCAGTTTGTTCTTGGTCATTCTTGGTAAAGGTTTCCAGGTCATCAATGTAGACCAGATGGTTAATAGTGCATGAACCTGTAGTATAACCATAGCTGGTGTTGTTCAGGAGGGAGGATAGTGGAGTAAGAGCTATGCAGAAGAGGAGAGGAGAAAGAGAGTCGCCTTGAAATATGCCGCTATCGAAGTTGACCTGCCTTGAATGTAGCGCCCCGTCTGTGTATTTTAGAACAAGGGGTGTTTTCCACTGGTCCATACTTGCTGTTAGGAACTAGATAAGGATTGGTGATATTTTGTAGATGTCAAGACATTTTAGTACCCAGTCATGGGGTACAGAGTCGAACACCTTCTTAGAGTCTAGCCAGGCTGTTGTCAGATTTTTCTTCCTCGTTTTTACTTCCTTAAGGATGGCCTTGTTTATTAAAAGCTGGTCTTTGCAGCCATAGCTCCCTTTTCGACACCCTTTTTGTTCTATGGGAAGTAGGTTGTTACTCTCCTGGTGATGATGGATGTTAAGATCTTGTAGGTTGTAGGGAGACATGTGATGGGACGATAGTTTTTAGGGTTTTTGGTGTCTTTTATTATTATCATTATTATTATTATCATTATTATTACTGTATAGGAGCAGTGGGCAGCTGCAGCACCTGGGGACCAACTCCGGTTCTTCTTTCCGCTGCCTTGCTCAGGGGCACAGACAGGAGTATGAACCCTAACATGCATGTCTTTTTGATGGTGGGAGGAAACCCACGCAGACACGGGGAGAACATGCAAACTCCACACAGAAAGGACATGGAACAGCCTGGGGTTCGAACCCAGGACCTTCTTGCTGTGATGAACAGTGTAATCACTGGGCCACTGTGCCACCATAAAGATTATTTTAACAGACTTGGGCACTTTTTGCGATGCAGGTTCAACTTTACGCCAGAATGTATTAAAGAGCTTTCTTCAATGACCTTCACCAACTACACTTTGTAACTACTGTAAACGATGCTTCCAATAAGTTTAGTGCTGAGCGGTCCACAATGTTCTGACTTGTCACATCGCCATCTTGCATGAACCCCCAATTTTTGGTCGCGTTGTTTCATTGACTGGACATCTGAAACAGCGCCACCTGCAGTGCCCCCCCACACACACACACATAGAGCGTACCGTCCACCCCGTCCTCTGGCAGCAGACAGCTGCTGTTTCCTCCCTCTTCAGGAAACTGAGAACAGTCGGCATCTTCAGGCCACTGCAAGCCAACAATCCCTAAAACTGACTCACATCTCTCCTTAGAACTGCGACACAGAGACCTGCAGAAAGGCAGGGAGACAGACACGTGGAGGCTGTTCAAACCTGGCATTAACATGCGTCTTGGCTGATCCGATCACAAGTGGACAGCTCTAAGCAGTGGCAGCTGGCCAGTAGAGGGCGCTGGCTTGCCACCCACTTCAGATATCAAGAGATATAATATAATGTAGTTGTGTAATGTAAATAATTATAAATAAAAGTGTTTTCAGTCTGTCAGCAGCATTAAATATTGGTTCAAATGGTATTTGGTTTATTTCTGTCTGAATACATATACTTCCTGTCTGAATACATATACTTCCTGTCTGAATACATATACTTCCTGTCTGAATACATATACTTCCTGGGTGAGGGGCGCCGGCCAAACCATACCTCATGTAAGCCCTCAAACTTGTGGCGAGCAGGTGACCTGAGGCTGCTGTCTGATTGGTTTCTTCAGGTTTTCCAGGGGGCACAGTTCTGTGCGCCCCAGACACGCCCACTTTTATTGGCAGTGAATTGGTATTGTTTTAATGGTTATTGATCTAATGTGATTGGACAATTCTCGTGGCTGTCAATCATGTTCATACCCACCACCACGCCTCATCTCGACTGTCAATCATCCACCATCTACGAACCCTGATAACATCTATAGGCTACGCTGTCCTTCTTAATAACTGTGTGACTGTGTGGACATTAAAGCAGCTGTCAGGTGTGCTGCGCCAAGGTACATGACCCCCCCAAAACACTTTTGCGCCAGCCGCCACTGGCTCGAAGTAGGTCAGTTCACACCTGGCATCAGAATGCGTCTCCACATGTGTCTCGAGTGACCACTTGTGATCTGATCTCAGTTCCCCGCTCTATATGCAGATAAACCTGTACGTCACTGTGGTAGGGGGTGTGGTTTAACCTCGGCTGCAAGCAGGAGGGGCGTGGCTCGTGGCAGAGCAGCCCACCAGCCTGTGCAAGTGAACGAATGAAAGACATTATCAAAATAAAGCCTGTGTTAATCGCCTAAAACCGTGTCTGCCTTCATGTCGAACCCTCCCCAAGGCACGCGTCACAGTCATGTAAATCAACAAGTAAACAAACAGGTAGCACAGAAACACGAGGAGAGAGCAGCAGGCGTTTAACTCTCTTCTTCCTTTCTTTCACTTCCATTCCATTTTGTTGTGAAGCCAACAGGTTTTTAAAGTGCTGTGTAAATAAATGTTATTATTCTGATGATTATGAAGATCTGTCTGACAGCCTTCAGACCCCCGACCTGATATATTGCATCTAAGGGCCTTGACACACCAGGTCAACAGTCGGCCGTCAGACAATGTCGGGCCGTCGGTGAGCGTCTGTGACCCTAGTTTTCGCGGTGTGTCCTGCACTGTCGGCACTAGTTGGACCCCTGTCGGACTCCTGTCGGACCCCTGTCGGACCTGTCAGCAGTTTTTTGGCCGATTCAGCATGTTGAGTCGGCAGGGCCCGTCGATGAGAGAGATCACTGATTGGCTGTTCAGCTTAGCGAATCAGCGCTAAGCTAGCGAATCAGGGCCGTCGGCTGTGGTCTTTGCGGTGTGTTCAAGTGCTACTTTTTGGCCCAGACGTGAGGCGGCGTGAGGCGACGCAACAGTCGGCCTTCGTCGCCGCCAGTCGGTTTGGTGTGCGTGGGCCCTAAGAACAGTCTATTGTGGATAAATAGTTTCACATTATTGCAAATTTTGTTGTACTTGTACAATGACAAATAAAGTTCTATTCTATTCTATTCAATGGCATGGATGCAGCAAATGCGTGTGGCACCACAATGAGACAAATAATCTGATGAGACACCCCCCCCTTTTCTCCCCAATTGTACTTAGCCAATTACCCCATTCTTCCGAGCCGTCCCGGTCTCTGCTTCAGCCCCTCTGCTAATCCGGGGAGGGCTGCAGACTACCACATGCCTCCTCCCATACATGTGGAGTCACCAGCCACTTCTTTTCACCTGACAGTGAGGAGTTTCACCAGGGGGACGTAGCGCGTGGGAGGATCACGATATTGCCCCCAGTTCCCCCTCCCCCCTGAACAGGCGCCCCGACCGACCAGAGGAGGCGCAAGTGCAGCGACCAGGTCACATACCCACAGCCGGCTTCCCACCCGCAGACACGGCCAATTGTGTCTGTAGGGACGCCCGACCAAGCTGGAGGTAACATGGGGATTCGAACTGGCGAGCCCTGTGTTGGTAGGCAACAGAATAGACCGCTACGCAACCCAGACGCCCAATTTAAATTCACTTTCAATATGATTAGATTATAAATGACCCTTTCCAGTGTATAACTAGCTAACTAACTAGGTAGCTAGGTGTTTAGCTAGCGAAATAATTAACTAACCATCTTACTAACTAACTTGCTAGTTAGCTGGCTAACTAATTAACTGACCAGCTATCTAACCATTTGTCTGTCTGTCCATCTGGTCTATCTGAGTGTGTGTGTGTGTGTGTGTGTGTGTGTGTGTGTGTGTGTGTGTCTGACCATGGGTGGAGACAGTCTGACCTGCAGGGCGGGACCTTCTGGTGAGTGACAGGATCGCATTTGGGGACCAGTAAGGTGCAGGCATAGAACATGAGGTACTGGTAGCAGCCGGTCTGGACCAGCGCCGGGAAGAGAGACGACTCCCAGCTGACAGACGTCTCTCTCTGGGACAGGTGACCCAGATAGTTCGGAAAACTGGTCTGGTTGTATGGTAAGTTCATACACAGCTCTAGAGTGATGGTCTCACAGCGAACTTGGAGGGCGAGAGAGGAGGACAGAGACAGAAAGAGAGCAAGAGAGAGACAGAGAGTGAGAGAGAGAGACAGGAGTGGTGGTTTCATGTCAACAGTGTGTTTATACAGAAGGTTAACTCAGGGTTGACAGCTCTTCAGAATGATCAGAATCAGAATCATGTGTACCGGCCATGCAGGTTTGCACACACATGGAATGTGACTCTGGTGTCGTGGCTCTCTCAGTGTACTTAACATAAACTGACAACACTACAACACAACACTACAACACAACACTCTTCACATATATACACAAGGACTGACTGATACAGGTGAAATAGGAGGTGATAAGGTGCAGTGGTGCAGAGAATATATCAG
>NC_079230.1:2448131-2540631 GCF_029633865.1 Lampris incognitus | reverse complement strand
GAAAAAGTGAAGCACTGGCGGTTGGAAATTTATCTGGTGGTCTTCCGTTTTTACCAGGGGGTTTAGGATGGAAAAAAGATGGTATCAGATATGTGGGTGTTTATCTTGGTAATGAAGAGATGGTTAAGAGAAACTGGGAGGGCATGTTAGAGAAGATGAAGGGAAGGTTAAACAAGTAGAAACGG
This sequence comes from Lampris incognitus, assembly GCF_029633865.1. Lineage (NCBI taxonomy): Eukaryota > Metazoa > Chordata > Actinopteri > Lampriformes > Lampridae > Lampris > Lampris incognitus. The sequence continues at coordinate 2,540,446 of NC_079230.1, read as the reverse complement.
CTGCTCCCTTAAATGTCTTGTAGAGGAAGAGCTCTAGTCATTAATAATATTGTAGCATCAGCACTACGGCACCGTTTAGCTTGTATGAAGCCACCTACTGGTTTACTCCTAAAATTACAAGCAGTTTTAGTTGATTTTTTTTTTGGGATAAGATGCATTGGTTACCTCAAAGTGTGTTTTACTTACCAAAGGAAGGCGGGAGGGGGGGGCAAGGCCTGGTACATCTAGCAAGTACAGTGGCAAACTTTTCGTTTTCAATTTGCACAGAAATATCTGACTGGGTTTAATTATCCAGTCTGGAAGGAGTTTGCAAGCAGCATTTTGAGAAGAATAACAGGATTCAACACTGCACTGTTTTTGATGGATTCCAGTTTTTAAAATTTGTCCTCTTTGCCTGATTTTTTTAAGGGAGTTTTAAGGCTTGGCACCTTTTTAAAAAGAGATGTTTGGAGCCATTAGTCTCCCTGTATTGGTTACTGGAGGAATGTGTGATTGGTGGATCCAGAATGGACATACAGACAGGGTCCGAAATTAACCTTTTGGCTTACCGGCCAAGGGGACTGGTAGATGAAAAAATCTACCGGCCAAGCATATTTTTTACCAGCCAAAAGAATTAGTAGCCTTTTTTTGTGCCTTACATACGTTTTCAGTACATATCCGTGAGAGAATAAGGTATTGTGTTGAATAAGAGCTTTTAAACATGTGACAAGAGCAGATCTGAAGCAGAAATATTTTTATGTAAAATTAGTCAGTGGTTAAAAGATAAAATGTTACAAGTATGATTTCATGTTTTATTTGCAGTATTATTATAACTACTCGAGAGGCTCCACATGCCCGTCCCAGACTACTTCTCACTCTGCAGCAGCCACTCTCCTTGCACCGCCCATGGAGTCTGGCCTCCTGCTGCTGACAGAGTCTTGGTGCCACAGATCAGCAGCACTGGTTGGCTCCTACTCCCTGATCTCGGGAGATGACAGCTGCACCATCAGTAGATCCCAGAGTGTGTCTGAGTTGAGCTTGGACCGCCAATCAGTTTTAACCTGTTTCATGGTGTTGAAGCTAGCACACAGCTAACGTTAGTGCAAGCTAGGTGTCACATACTAGTGCTAGCTGGCAAACATTAGCTACAGCTACAGTTAGGTCCATAAGTATTTGGACAGTTACACAATATTTGTAATTTTGCCCCTGTACACCACCACAGTGGATTTGAGATGAAGTATTTGAGATGTGATTGAAGAGTAGACTTTCAGCTTTAATTTAAGGGGCTGGATAAAAATATTGCATTAACTGTTCAGGAATTACAGCCATGGATATACAGCCTCACCCCATTTTCAGAGGCTCCAAAGTAATTGGACAAACAAACATAACTCTGATTATAACAATTATATTTAATGTTTGGAGGAAAATCATTTGCAGTCAGTGACTGGCTGAAGTCTGGAACCCATCGGCATCTTCAAATTCGGAGTTTCCTCCTTTGAAATGCTCTGCCAAGACTTAACGGCAGCTGCCTTCAGTTGCTGGTTGTTTGTGGGTCTTTTGGCGGTTAGTTTGATCTTCAGCAAATGAAAAGCATGCTCAACTGGGTTGAGGTCAGGTGACTGACTTGGTCACTGATGAATATTCCACTTTTATGCCTTTGAGAGACTCCTGGGTTGCTTTCTCAGCTTGTTTTGTGTCATTACCCTTCTGCAGTATGAAGCGCCGTCCTCTCAGTTTTGTGACATTTGGCTAAATCTGAGCAAATGGTTTATCCTTTATAAACATCACAATCCATCCTGCTACTTCTGTCAGTAGTCACATCATCAATAAACACCAATGACCAAGTTCCCCTGGCAACCATACATGCCCATTTCATAACACTACCTCCACCATGTCTGACAGATGATATGGTATGCTGAGAATCATGAGCTGTTCTTTTTGTTCTCCACACTTCTCCTCTTCCCATCCTTCTGCTACAAGTTAATGACTGCTTCATCTGTCCAGAGAACCTTGTTCCAGAACTGGGGAGGTTTTTAGATGTTTTTAAACACAGTCTAATCTGGCCTTCCTGTTCTTAAGTGACACCAGTGGGTTTCACCTTGTCGTAAACCCTCTGCATTTATTTTCATGCAGGCGTCTCTTGATTGTAGACTTGGACAATGACACCCCTACCTCTCAAGAGTGTTTCTGACTTCACTATATGTTGTGAGTGTGTTTGTCTTCACTAGGGAAATAATTCTGCGATCATCCACTGTAGATGTGCTCCGTGGTCTTCCAAGCCTTTTGGTGTTGCTGAGCTTGCCAGTGCATTCTTTCTTTTTAAGAATGAACCAAAATGTTGATGTGGCCGCTCCTGAAGTGCTTCCTATCCATCTGATAGATTTCCTTTGCTTTTTCAGCCTAATGATGGCCTCCATCACTTGTATTGACACCTCTATGGACTTCATGTTAAGAGTTCCCATGAACAGCTACCAAATGCAAATGTAAATACTTGGAAGGAACTCCAGACCTTTTATCTGCTTAATGTGCCATGGACTAATGATGGAAAAGGGCTTACTTGCCATGAAACCACTTGTTAGTCAAGTGTCCAATTACTTTTGAGCCTCTGAAAATGGGGTGACCATATACTGCAGATGGATAATGACCAAGTTGGACGGTTTGGAGACAAAGCAAGAGAGACAAGATTGAGATGGTGTGGACATGTGTGGAGGAGAGATGCTAGGTATACTGGGAGAAGGATGCTGAATAAGGAGCTGCCAGAGAAGAGGAGAAGAGGAAGGCCAAAGAGGAGGTTTATGGATGTGGTGAGGGAAGACAGGCAGATGGTTGGTGTGACAGAGGAAGACGCAGAAGACAGGAAGAAATGGAAACGGATGATCCGCTGTGGCGCCCCCTAATGGGAGCAGCCAAAAGTAGTAGTAGTAGTAGTAGCGTAACTCCTGAACAGTTAATGCAATATTTTTGTCCAACCCCTTAAATTAAAGCTGAAAGTCCACACTTGAATCACATATTGGTTACTTCAATTAAAATCCACTTTGGTGGTGTACAGGGGCAAAATTACAAATAATGCGTCACTGTCCAAATATTTATGGCCCTAACAGCAGCACTTTGTTTACGCTGTTTAAGGATATTTTGAGATGACAACTAAATTCCCTTACTCGCACATCCATTGGAAGTGGGAGAGTGGTCTGGCCTTCTTGCCCGTGGCCTGCACAGTCCTAAACCTGTTCTGCATTCTCCTGCTGGTCTGCTCGGACATGGCTATTGGCGCCTTTACGGAGGATGCTGTGAGGACAGGCTCCGACTGAGCCCGACAGGCCTTCATACAGGTAATGTGACGTCTGGAGGTCTCATGGTCCCTGATGGTTTCTAGCTTCATTGTCTTGTTACTGATGACAAATGAATTGCTACGGGTTTTTGGCCTCCTGGCGACAGACGGAGCAACTCACTATCACGGTCTGTGCGTTATACTCCAGCCAGCCTCTCACACCTCCTTTATCGTCATACCTCCACTTTTCACTAAACTTTATTTTTTCGGTTTGGTGGTGATGGTGGCTTCTTCCTCCTCTTCGGGGCATGGTTGTCTTTTTGATGGTGGTTTTGCGGCTTCTAAATATCGCCATGTAACTGGTGTTGCTGGCTAACGCTAGTTAAAAGAATAGAGTAGGCTAGTGCCGAGGGTGACGGTGCTGCTGTCATTGTTCCTCTCGAGTGTGTGTGTGTAATGTTACCCGCCAGTAGCGCCTAGCAACATTCTAATGCACTCTGATTGGTTAGTTTCTGTTATTGTTGTTGCTATGTTATTGTTCTAATGCACCTTGGTTGGTTAATTTCTGTTTAATGTTGTTGCTATGCTATTGCTGTTGCTAGGGAGAGAGAAAGAGAGAGAGCGAGAGAGATGGGGGGATTAAGTGGTTGGATTTTACTTTTTTTGTTACTCGCCATGTGGCGGGTAGGCTTCTGAGATTTACTCGCCAATCAGAAAATCTACTTGCATTTGGCGAGTGGCGAGTGTTAATTTCAGACCCTGCATACAGGACGGTGGGACGCCAGGCCTCCATCGCACACTCTGCTCTGCTGGTGCTACAACTCTCAGACAGATAGTGGATGTAGCTGGACCTGGATTGATGTAGACTGGAGCTGTGGCTGTACTGACTGGACTGAAATCTGTTCGCCATGTGAGGACCATTTTAAATGGCTGACTGCAAAACTAACAGAGGTAGATAATGAACTGTTAAAAATGCTTTGGGAAGGACAGGGTTTTCCAGATGAAGAGGACCCGTTTCCTGATTTTGAATTGTTACCAAATTTAGACTGTTGTTCTGGTTTACTGTTGGATGTCAACCAGAGAAAAGCTTTAGATCTGCATACTGTGAAGCGGAAAGTGCTCTACAGATGTTGTGCAGAAGTTTTGAATAAAAATAAGTTGAACGATAAAATGGACACAGTTTGGAAGGAAAAACTTGACATCAGCAACAGTGTGAAGCCAGTTTGGAGAGTCCCACATGGAGCTGCTGCAGTGAATTCTTGTATCTCTGTAATTAATCACACTGTTTCTAATGAAGGTCCTTTCTGTGGGTTGATACAAACTGGTTTTCATTGCTTTTTAGACTGCAGAAGACTGAAAGAACTTTGTGGTGGTTTTTAGATTGTTTACTTCCTTTAATGAAGTGTGGTCAAGAACTGCTTTTATTTTCAGAGCAGGATGCAAAAAAAAATAATGCAACAAAGTGGCAACTTTTAAACTTCCTTGCTGGCGAAGCTACACTGTCAGTATATATCAGCAGAAACTAAACTGTCTGTCAGTATATATCAGCAAGTCAAGTCAAGTTTATTTACGTATATAGCACATTTAAAACAACCACAGTTGAACCAAACTGCTGCACAAGCTTAAAATACAATATAAAATAAGTAACACATATGAATATAAAAATATATGTAAAAAAGACATAGTAAAATAAAGAAATTAAAATGTAAACAATGAAACACAAGAGCAAAAGTATATTTGCACAATAAAATCACGGTGTCTAGCTCAACTTGAATTGAATGCCAGTGAGAAGAGGTAGGTCTTTAACCAAGATTTAAAAGTCTCTAGGGTCTGAGCAGATCTTATGTGTGCTGGTAAGTTGTTCCAGAGATCAGGGGCAGCAGCCACTGCAGAGGCTCCGTCACCCCTGTTCTTAAGCCTGGATCTGGGAACATGTAAGAGCATCTGGTTTGCTGACCTGAGTGCTCTGACTGGTGTATGATGATGTATCAGCTCAGATAAATAAGATGGTGCCAGCCCATTTAAAGACCTGAAAACAAGTAATAAAATCTTAAACTGGATCCTAAAACAGACAGGAAGCCAATGAAGGGAGGCCGGTACAGGCGTTACGTGATCACGTCGCCTCTTTCCTGTCAGCAGGCGAGCAGCTGCATTTTATACAAGCTGCAGGCGACGAAGCAACGACTGAGCTACGTCAACATACAATGAGTTACAATAATCCAAACGAGAAGTAATAAATGCATGAATTACCCCTTCAAGATAATTTGGAGGGAGATCGGCCTTTACTTTTCCCAGAAGTCGTAATTGAAAAAAAAAACGTATTTTGACTACTGAGCTTATTTGTTTGTCAAAGCTAAAAGAGCTGTCAAACATCACCCCAAGATTCCTAACAGAAGAGTGACTGTAGGAAGCTAAAGGGCCAAGAGTGCCATCATAACCATCCAGCAGATCAGGCTGTCCATATACAATAATGTCAGTCTTATTTTGATTTAATTTCAGGAAATTTAACTCCATCCATGTTTTGACATCCTTTAAACAACTCAGCAAAGCCTGTATAGAATCTCTGCTGTTTGTTTTTATAAGCAGACAGATTTGCAAATCATCAGCAAAAATATGAAAAGACGTATTATGTTTTCTAAAAATTGACCCCAAGGGCAGCATATACAATGAGAAGAGAAACAGGCCCAAAAGCAGAAACTAAACTGTCAATATATATCAGCAGAAACTAATCTGTCAGTATATATCATCAGAACCTAAACTGTCAGTATATATCATCAGAAACTAAACTGTCAGTATATATCAGCAGAAACTAAACTGTCAGTATATATCAGCAGAAACTAAACTGTCAGTATATATCAGCAGAAACTAAACTGTCAGTATATATCAGCAGAAACTAAACAGTCAGTATATATCAGCAGAAACTAAACTGTCAGTATATATCAGCAGAAACTAATCTGTCAGTATATATCAGCAGAAACTAAATTGTCAGTATATATCGACAGAAAGTAAACTGTCAGTATATATCAGCAGAAACTAAACTGTGAGTATATATAGCAGCAGAAGCTAAACTGTCTGTCAGTATGTATCAGCAGAAAGTAAACTGTCAGTATGTATCAGCACAAACTAAACTGTCAGTATATATCAGCAGAAGACAAACAGTCAGTATATATCAGCAGAAAGTAAACTGTCAGTATGTATCAACAGAAAGTAAACTGTCAGTATGTATCAACAGAAAGTAAACTGTCAGTATGTATCAACAGAAAGTAAACTGTCAGTATATATCAGCAGAAACTAAACTGTCAGTATATATCAGCAGAAACTAAACTGTGCGTATATATAGCAGCAGAAGCCAAACTGTCTGTCAGTATGTATCAACAGAAACTAAACTGTCAGTATATATCAGCAGAAGACAAACAGTCAGTATATATCAGCAGAAAGTAAACTGTCAGTATGTATCAACAGAAAGTAAACTGTCAATATGTATCAACAGAAAGTAAACTGTCAGTATGTATCAGCAGAAACAAAACTGTCAGTATATATCAGCAGAAAGTAAACTGTCAGTATATATAGCAGCAGAAGCTAAACTGTCTGTCAGTATGTATCAGCAGAAACTAAACTGTCAGTATATATCAGCAAAAGACAAATAGTCAGTATATATCAGCAGAAAGTAAACTCAGTATATATCAGCAGAAAGTAAACTGTCAGTATATATCAGCAGAAACTAAACTGTCAGTATATATCAGCAGAAAGTAAACTGTCAGTATATATCAGCAGAAAGTAAACTGTCAGTATGTATCAGCAGAAAGTAAACTGTCAGTATGTATCAGCAGAAAGTAAACTGTCAGTATGTATCAGCAGAAAGTAAACTGTCAGTATATATCAGCAGAAAGTAAACTGTCAGTATGTATCAGCAGAAAGTAAACTGTCAGTATGTATCAGCAGAAAGTAAACTGTCAGTATGTATCAGCAGAAAGTAAACTGTCAGTATATATCAGCAGAAACTAAACTGTCAGTATGTATCAGCAGAAAGTAAACTGTCAGTATATATCAGCAGAAACTAAACTGTCAGTATATATCAGCAGAAAGTAAACTGTCAGTATGTATCAACAGAAAGTAAACTGTCAGTATATATCAACAGAAAGTAAACTGTCAGTATATATCAGCAGAAAGTAAACTGTCAGTATGTATCAGCAGAAAGTAAACTGTCAGTATGTATCAACAGAAAGTAAACTGTCAGTATGTATCAACAGAAAGTAAACTGTCAGTATATATCAGGAGAAAGTAAACTGTCAGTATGTATCAGCAGAAAGTAAACTGTCAGTATGTATCAGCAGAAAGTAAACTGTCAGTATATATCAACAGAAAGTAAACTGTCAGTATGTATCAGCAGAAAGTAAACTGTCAGTATGTATCAGCAGAAAGTAAACTGTCAGTATGTTTCAGCAGAAAGTAAACTGTCAGTATGTATCAGCAGAAAGTAAACTGTCAGTATATATCAACAGAAAGTAAACTGTCAGTATATATCAGCAGAAAGTAAACTGTCAGCATGTATCAGCAGAAAGTAAACTGTCAGTATATATCAGCAGAAAGTAAACTGTCAGTATATATCAACAGAAAGTAAACTGTCAGTATATATCAGCAGAAAGTAAACTGTCAGTATGTATCAGCAGAAAGTAAACTGTCAGTATGTATCAGCAGAAAGTAAACTGTCAGTATGTATCAGCAGAAAGTAAGCTGTCAGTATGTATCAGCAGAAAGTAAACTGTCAGCATGTATCAGCAGAAAGTAAACTGTCAGCATATATCAACAGAAAGTAAACTGTCAGTATATATCAGCAGAAAGTAAACTGTCAGTATATATCAGCAGAAAGTAAACTGTCAGTATATATCAGCAGAAAGTAAACTGTCAGTATATATCAGCAGAAAGTAAACTGTCAGTATATATCAGCAGAAAGTAAACGGTCAGCATGTATCAGCAGAAAGTAAACTGTCAGCATGTATCAGCAGAAAGTAAACTGTCAGTATGTATCAGCAGAAAGTAAACTGTCAGTATATATCAACAGAAAGTAAACTGTCAGCATGTATCAGCAGAAAGTAAACTGTCAGTATATATCAGCAGAAAGTAAACTGTCAGTATATATCAACAGAAAGTAAACTGTCAGCATGTATCAGCAGAAAGTAAACTGTCAGTATATATCAGCAGAAAGTAAACTGTCAGTATATATCAGCAGAAAGTAAACTGTCAGCATTTATCAGCAGAAAGTAAACTGTCAGTATGTATCAGCAGAAATTAAACTGTCAGTATGTATCAGCAGAAAGTAAACTGTCAGTATATATCAGCAGAAAGTAAACTGTCAGCATGTATCAGCAGAAAGTAAACTGTCAGTATATATCAACAGAAAGTAAACTGTCAGTATATATCAGCAGAAAGTAAACTGTCAGCATGTATCAGCAGAAAGTAAACTGTCAGTATATATCAGCAGAAAGTAAACTGTCAGTATATATCAGCAGAAAGTAAACTGTCAGTATATATCAGCAGAAAGTAAACTGTCAGTATATATCAACAGAAAGTAAACTGTCAGTATATATCAGCAGAAAGTAAACTGTCAGTATATATCGACAGAAAGTAAACTGTCAGTATATATCAGCAGAAACTAAACTGTCAGTATATATCAGCAGAAACTAAACTGTGAGTATATATAGCAGCAGAAGCTAAACTGTCTGTCAGTATGTATCAGCAGAAAGTAAACTGTCAGTATGTATCAGCAGAAACTAAACTGTCAGTATATATCAGCAGAAGACAAACAGTCAGTATATATCAGCAGAAAGTAAACTGTCAGTATGTATCAACAGAAAGTAAACTGTCAGTATGTATCAACAGAAAGTAAACTGTCAGTATGTATCAACAGAAAGTAAACTGTCAGTATATATCAGCAGAAACTATACTGTCAGTATATATCAGCAGAAACTAAACTGTGAGTATATATAGCAGCAGAAGCTAAACTGTCTGTCAGTATGTATCAACAGAAACTAAACTGTCAGTATATATCAGCAGAAGACAAACAGTCAGTATATATCAGCAGAAAGTAAACTGTCAGTATGTATCAACAGAAAGTAAACTGTCAATATGTATCAACAGAAAGTAAACTGTCAGTATGTATCAGCAGAAACAAAACTGTCAGTATATATCAGCAGAAAGTAAACTGTCAGTATATATAGCAGCAGAAGCTAAACTGTCTGTCAGTATGTATCAGCAGAAACTAAACTGTCAGTATATATCAGCAGAAGACAAATAGTCAGTATATATCAGCAGAAAGTAAACTGTCAGTATATATCAGCAGAAAGTAAACTGTCAGTATATATCAGCAGAAACTAAACTGTCAGTATATATCAGCAGAAAGTAAACTGTCAGTATATATCAGCAGAAAGTAAACTGTCAGTATATATCAACAGAAAGTAAACTGTCAGTATAAATCAGCAGAAAGTAAACTGTCAGTATATATCAACAGAAAGTAAGCTGTCAGCATGTATCAGCAGAAAGTAAACTGTCAGTATGTATCAGCAGAAAGTAAACTGTCAGCATGTATCAGCAGAAAGTAAACTGTCAGTATATATCAACAGAAAGTAAACTGTCAGTATGTATCAGCAGAAAGTAAACTGTCAGTATATATCAACAGAAAGTAAACTGTCAGCATGTATCAGCAGAAAGTAAACTGTCAGTATATATCAGCAGAAAGTAAACTGTCAGTATATATCAACAGAAAGTAAACTGTCAGCATGTATCAGCAGAAAGTAAACAGTCAGTATATATCAGCAGAAACTAAACTGTCAGTATATATCAGCAGAAACTAAACTGTGAGTATATATAGCAGCAGAAGCTAAACTGTCTGTCAGTATGTATCAACAGAAACTAAACTGTCAGTATATATCAGCAGAAGACAAACAGTCAGTATATATCAGCAGAAAGTAAACTGTCAGTATGTATCAACAGAAAGTAAACTGTCAATATGTATCAACAGAAAGTAAACTGTCAGTATGTATCAGCAGAAACAAAACTGTCAGTATATATCAGCAGAAAGTAAACTGTCAGTATATATAGCAGCAGAAGCTAAACTGTCTGTCAGTATGTATCAGCAGAAACTAAACTGTCAGTATATATCAGCAGAAGACAAATAGTCAGTATATATCAGCAGAAAGTAAACTGTCAGTATATATCAGCAGAAAGTAAACTGTCAGTATATATCAGCAGAAACTAAACTGTCAGTATATATCAGCAGAAAGTAAACTGTCAGTATATATCAGCAGAAAGTAAACTGTCAGTATATATCAACAGAAAGTAAACTGTCAGTATATATCAGCAGAAAGTAAACTGTCAGTATATATCAGCAGAAACTAAACTGTCTGTCAGCATGTATCAGCAGAAAGTAAACTGTCAGTATGTATCAGCAGAAAGTAAACTGTCAGCATGTATCAGCAGAAAGTAAACTGTCAGTATATATCAACAGAAAGTAAACTGTCAGTATATATCAACAGAAAGTAAACTGTCAGTATATATCAACAGAAAGTCAACTGTCAGTATGTATCAGCAGAAAGTAAACTGTCAGTATGTATCAACAGAAAGTCAACTGTCAGTATGTATCAGCAGAAACTAAATTGTCAGTATATATCGACAGAAAGTAAACTGTCAGTATATATCAGCAGAAACTAAACTGTCAGTATATATCAGCAGAAACTAAACTGTGAGTATATATAGCAGCAGAAGCTAAACTGTCTGTCAGTATGTATCAGCAGAAAGTAAACTGTCAGTATGTATCAGCAGAAACTAAACTGTCAGTATATATCAGCAGAAGACAAACAGTCAGTATATATCAGCAGAAAGTAAACTGTCAGTATGTATCAACAGAAAGTAAACTGTCAGTATGTATCAACAGAAAGTAAACTGTCAGTATGTATCAACAGAAAGTAAACTGTCAGTATATATCAGCAGAAACTAAACTGTCAGTATATATCAGCAGAAACTAAACTGTGAGTATATATAGCAGCAGAAGCTAAACTGTCTGTCAGTATGTATCAACAGAAACTAAACTGTCAGTATATATCAGCAGAAGACAAACAGTCAGTATATATCAGCAGAAAGTAAACTGTCAGTATGTATCAACAGAAAGTAAACTGTCAATATGTATCAACAGAAAGTAAACTGTCAGTATGTATCAGCAGAAACAAAACTGTCAGTATATATCAGCAGAAAGTAAACTGTCAGTATATATAGCAGCAGAAGCTAAACTGTCTGTCAGTATGTATCAGTAGAAACTAAACTGTCAGTATATATCAGCAGAAGACAAATAGTCAGTATATATCAGCAGAAAGTAAACTGTCAGTATATATCAGCAGAAAGTAAACTGTCAGTATATATCAGCAGAAACTAAACTGTCAGTATATATCAGCAGAAAGTAAACTGTCAGTATATATCAGCAGAAAGTAAACTGTCAGTATGTATCAGCAGAAAGTAAACTGTCAGTATATATCAGCAGAAAGTAAACTGTCAGTATATATCAGCAGAAAGTAAACTGTCAGTATGTATCAGCAGAAAGTAAACTGTCAGTATATATCGACAGAAAGTAAACTGTCAGCATGTATCAGCAGAAAGTAAACTGTCAGTATATATCAGCAGAAAGTAAACTGTCAGTATATATCAGCAGAAAGTAAACTGTCAGTATATATCAGCAGAAAGTAAACTGTCAGTATATATCAACAGAAAGTAAACTGTCAGTATATATCAGCAGAAAGTAAACTGTCAGTATATATCAACAGAAAGTAAACTGTCAGCATGTATCAGCAGAAAGTAAACTGTCAGTATGTATCAGCAGAAATTAAACTGTCAGCATGTATCAGCAGAAAGTAAACTGTCAGTATATATCAACAGAAAGTAAACTGTCAGTATATATCAGCAGAAAGTAAACTGTCAGTATATATCAACAGAAAGTAAACTGTCAGTATATATCAACAGAAAGTCAACTGTCAGTATGTATCAGCAGAAAGTAAACTGTCAGTATGTATCAACAGAAAGTCAACTGTCAGTATGTATCAGCAGAAAGTAAACTGTCAGTATGTATCAACAGAAAGTAAACTGTCAGTATGTATCAGCAGAAAGTAAACTGTCAGTATGTATCAGCAGAAAGTAAACTGTCAGTATATATCAACAGAAAGTAAACTGTCAGTATATATCAGCAGAAAGTAAACTGTCAGTATATATCAACAGAAAGTAAACTGTCAGTATATATCAACAGAAAGTCAACTGTCAGTATGTATCAGCAGAAAGTAAACTGTCAGTATGTATCAACAGAAAGTCAACTGTCAGTATGTATCAGCAGAAAGTAAACTGTCAGTATCAGCAGAAATTAAACTGTCAGTATGTATCAACAGAAAGTAAACTGTCAGTATGTATCAACAGAAAGTCAACTGTCAGTATGTATCAACAGAAAGTCAACTGTCAGTATGTATCAGCAGAAAGTAAACTGTCAGTATGTATCAACAGAAAGTAAACTGTCAGTATGTATCAGCAGAAAGTAAACTGTCAGTATGTATCAGCAGACAGAACAAGCCAGGGGGAAGCTGGGTGAAGGAACAGTCGCTGTGCCCAGCGTTTTAACTGATTTAAATGTCACAGATTAATGAGCAGCGTGGGTGTGTTTGTACACCAGTGGTGTGATAATGACATCATTTGTTGAGTGACGATGATAAATTAACGTGTAATGATGGTTTCACATCATGTTATTTCTGTCTGTTTGTGTGAGTCTTTGTTTCAAAGCTGCTGTAAATGTGACATTGTATCAAATTGTTTTTTAAAGTCAAAGAAGTTTCTCTCTCTTCTGACAATCCAAGAATCCCATCCATCCTATACTGTTTTACGTTGCTATGACGACCACCTCCCTGTCCTACAGCTGTCTCTCTGTCACTCACACACACACACACACACACACACACACACACACACACACACACACACACACACACACACACACACACACACGTAAATTACAAGAAAACGCTGTTATTTGTCTAAAGCTTGGCATGGTGTATGTGTGTGTGTGTGTGAGTGTGGATGTGTGTGGATGTGTGTGGATGTGTGTTACCACAGTGCGTCTCATCGCTCCAGTCGTCACAGTCGTTGTAGCCGTTACACACCAGTTTCTGGGGGACACATATCCCCGTGGCACACAGGAAGTAGTCGTGTCCTCCACACAGAGCTGACACACACACACACACACACACACACACACACACACACACACACAAAACAGAGTTACACATCAACTGCCACACAACAGATGTACAGATCAGAGCAACCAGCAGGACCTGCATTTTGAAACCAGTCTGGGATTTGACAGCTAGGAGGGAACTGTAAGACTGCTTCCTGTAAGACTTGCTAGTCCTGCGCTGCTGTGGCGGTCTGATAAGCAACTTCCTCCCGTTTCATGAGACAACATAAACGTCTTGCTGATGAAACCATCTGCAGTGTTTTGTTAAGGTTTTTGTTTCTACAGTAGAATAAAGTCACAAGTCATCAACCAATCAATCAATCAATCAGACTTTATTTGTATAGTGTGTTTCATACAAACAAATGTAACACAAAGTGCTTCACACAATAAAACAATAAAATCCCCCCCCCCCCAAAAAAAAAACAAAAAAAAAAACAACGGTCAACGAACAAACACAGGTCCCCGGCCTGTATTTTTACCATGCGAAGTTTGGACCCAAGGCCAAGCGGCGCCGATCTCCATGTGGTTTCAGCGTGGCGGGAAACGCCGGAGCCGGCGTGCAGTAGTGGCCGTATGTGTCGGCCAAACTGGCAGGCTGCTGTTCATCCAAGACACCATCTCCGGATGGTGCCTTCTTACCTATATAGTCTATGCCTCCTCTCTGTACATGGCCAACCATCTCAGTCTGGTCTCTCTCACCTTCTCATCCATTCCTCTGATCTTGAACGTAGCTCTCACTTCTTCACTTCTCTTGTGGTCTAGTCACCCCCAAGGACCAACGCGGCATGTTCATCTCTGCTACCTGTAATGTGGCTTCTAGCCTCTCTGTTGTGGTCACTGCTTCCATACCACTGAGCATGGCCCTCCTCCCTCAACAGCCTTCTTTTGTCACCAAGTACTCTACCAGCTACCTTTGTCCATGAATGCCACCCAGATTCTGTCCTTTTCTTGACTTCCTTCTTACCACCGCCTTCTGTCTGTATCACCGATCCTAAATACGTGAATTGGTTAACTTCTGGGACATCTTCTCCTCCCAAGGTCACTCCTGGACTTCCTACTTGCTTATTCTATTATACACAGGTACTCTGTCTTTGTTCTGTTGACCTTTAGTCCTCTAATGTCTAGTGCTTCTCTCCAATCTTCAAGATCTCTCTCCTGGGGTCCACGGTGGTGTAGCGGTCTAAGTATCGGCTTTGTGTCGATGCAGTTGCCCACTGGGGACCGGGGGTTCGCGTCTCGGTCTCATCAGATCCGACTATGGCCGGACTTGATGAAGCAGCAATAATCGGCAGCGCTGTCTTGGGGAAGGGGGCGGCGTCGGCTTGTGTTCATCACATGACTGCGTCTCTGGGTGTGTGGGGGAAAAGCAGTGGTTCGGCCTGGATTCACCTCGTCACGGAAGTGGGGAGGCGTCTCCTTCCAGACTGCCGGCCGGAGAGCTGCAGTTGGCGAACACATGCAGTACGAGGGTGGGGTTTGAACTAAAATAGGGGTCGATTGGCCACTAAATTGGGAAAAATCAGAAATAAATTCATATGATAAAAAAAAAGACCTCTCTCCAACCTTTCCTTGTCCTCATTTGTGAGCATGATGTCATCAGCAAACATCATGCTCCATGGTGGCTCTTTCTTAAAGGACACATTAGGTTAAAGGACAATTTAAGTTAAAGGATACATTAGGTTAAAGGATAACTGGTAAGTTTCTGTCACATCTATTTAACGTTTTATATTTTATACATTAATATTTTATATTTTGTTACATGCTTAATTAAAAATGTGCGCAAAAGTTCTAAATAAAAGGAGAAAAATAATCAAATATGAGTAAGTACCTTTTATTTGTCAAGTTTGAATATAATTCAAAATGTAGTGAGAAATAGGCCTTTCCATGTGGTCATGTCATATAAACTATTTACTCATTGAATTTACAGAAAACGGGCTGTATCGTGATATGTATCGTTATTGTGATAAGAAGACCTATACCATGATATGTATCATATGAATGACCCATACCATGATATGTATCATATGAATGACCCATACCATGATATGTATCATATGAATGACCTATACCATGATATGTATCATATGAATGACCTATACCATGATATGTATCATATGAATGACCTATACCATGATATGTATCATATGAATGACCTATACCATGATATGTATCATATGAATGACCTATACCATGATATGCATCGTTATCGTGATATGAATGACCTATACCATGTGTCGTTATCGTGATATGAATGACCTATACCGTGATGTGTCGTTATCGTGATTTGAATGACCTATACCATGATATGTATCGTTATCACGATATGAATGACCTATACCGTGATATGTATCGTTATCATATGAATGACCTATACCGTGATATGTATCGTTATCATGATATGAATGACCTATACCATGATATGTATCGTTATCATGATATGAATGACCTATACCGTGATATGTATCGTTATCATATGAATGACCTATACCATGATATGTGTCGTTATCATGATATAAATGACCTATACCGTGATATGTATCGTTATCATATGAATGACCTATACCGTGATATGTATCGTTATCATATGAATGATCTATACCGTGATATGTATCGTTATCGTGATATGAATGATCTATACCATGATATGTATCATATGAATGACATATACCGTAATATGTATCATATGAATGACCTATACCGTGATATGTATCGTTATCATGATATGAATGACCTATACCATGATATGTATCGTTATCATATGAATGACATATACCATGATATGCATCGTTATCATATGAATGACCTATACCATGATATGTATCGTTATCATATGAATGACATATACCGTGATATGCATCGTTATCATATGAATGACCTATACCATGATATGTATTGTTATCGTGATATGAATGACCTATACCGTGATATGTATCGTTATCATATGAATGACCTATACCGTGATATGCATCGTTATCATATGAATGACCTATACCGTGATATGTATCGTTATTGTGATATGAATGACCTATACCATGATATGTATCATATGAATGACCTATACCGTGATATGTATCGTTATCATGATATGAATGATCTATACCATGATATGTATCGTTATCATGATATGACCTATACCGTGATATGTATCGTTATCATATGAATGACCTATACCATGATATGTGTCGTTATCATGATATGAATGACCTATACCGTGATATGTATCGTTATCATATGAATGACCTATACCGTGATATGTATCGTTATCGTGATATGAATGATCTATACCATGATATGTATCGTTATCATATGAATGACCTATACCGTGATATGTATCGTTATCGTGATATGAATGATCTATACCATGATATGTATCATATGAATGACATATACCGTAATATGTATCATATGAATGACCTATACCGTGATATGTATCGTTATCGTGATATGAATGATCTATACCATGATCTGTATCATATGAATGACATATACTGTAATATGTATCATATGAATGACATATACCGTGATATGTATCGTTATCATGATATGAATGACCTATACCGTGATATGTATCGTTATCATATGAATGACATATACCATGATATGTATCGTTATCATGATATGAATGACCTATATCATGATAAGTATCGTTATCATATGAATGACATACACCGTGATATGTATAGTTATCGTGATATGAATGACCTATATTGTGATACGAGGTTTTGGTCATATTGCACAGCCCTAGTTCCAGGTGGCCGGCGCATTGAAACCAGGAGCAGATCTTCCAAGCTCAGTACAAACTTGAAGGACTTGCAGTGAAAGCCAGTCATTTGACCGAGTCTGATGTGGTCCAGAGGACCAAACTAGCATAGATGAGAAGGTTTATGACTGTTGTCATTGTCATTCGGTCAACTTTGTAACTTCTAATGCAAAGTTGACATTGTTTGAGATGTCTTTGTTGTAGCAGCCTGAGTAGGACCGAGCTGCTAGATTTGATATGTTCAAAGGTCTGTAACTCGAAAACAGACATCTCAAAAAATGTCAACTTTGCATTAAAAATGACATCACTGACCAAATGACACTTAATGAAAACAGTCATTAACTCTCCTCGACACCTTGACAGGTATCATGTCAGTCTTATGCACACCCCTTCAAATAAAGTGTGACCCTGCCCTGCACTGACATCAGAGGAGCAAGGAAGTGCAGAAAATTTGCTGCTGGATAATTTTTCAAGCTTCGTACACGGGACTGTACTGTCACTCACAAATCATCGCTTACTCGAAGGTCTACTGACATCGTGAATAGCGATGAAATGCTTGTTATATTGATCATAAGAGTCATTCCGGTAGGGCATGTCCTAGATTTCCAAAGCAGTAGACGGAGGTTTGTTAGCAGCCGTTCTCACAGCCGTTGTAACAACTATCTTGCATACAGAAGTCCCCAGACATCAGCAGGCGGAGATTTCCGATTGTCTGGTATCATGAGACTAGCCAAATGGAGATCTCACTAAAGCAATTTCACATACCTTTTTGTTTCACCACATGGTATACAAGGTTAGAAACCTAGCTTTTCCAATGTCCACCCATAGATCCATTATCTAAACCACTGATCCTGCTCTCAGGGCCGCGGGGATGCTGGAGCCTATCCCAGCAGTCATGGGGCAGCAGGCGGGGAGACACCCTGGACAGGCCGCCAGGCCATCACACAGGGCGCACACACACACACACACACACACACACACACACACCCACACACCTTGGGACAATTTAGTAAGGCTGATTCCCCTGACCTACATGTCTTTGGACTGTGGGGGGAAACTGGAGCCCCCGGAGGAAACCCACACACATGGGGAGACTATGCAAACTCCACACAGAGGACGACCCCCAAGGCTGGACTACCCTGGGGCTTAAATCCAGGACTTTCTTGCTGTAAGATGACCGCGCTAACCACTGCACCACCGTGCCGCCATATTTATTGACATATTTCCAATGTATTGATGGTTAATTGGTTAAGCCAATATAATTAATGAGGTAGGAGACAGTGTTTAATCAAAGGGTCACAAAATCTGACGCGTTATAAATTTTACAATAACACTGGTATTGTGCAACACCCTGAGCTAGCTGGGATCCCTAGCCTCGAAAAACTCGCACAAATGGGCATTACTTTGGAAAAGGGGTGAAAATGTTGATTTGCATTGTTGATTTCTCACCATAAATTATCCCAGAAATTAATTTCTTGACAAAATAACAACATACAGGTATGGCCTTTGCTTCCATTCATTGAAAGCTGAATATAAAGATTGTTTGCTGTGCACGATGTCACGTGACAAATGGCATTGCAATGTGACTTTCGCTTCGCGTGTCGTATTTCCAAAGCTTCAAGTAAGTAAAATTTTCTTTATATAGCACTTTTAAAAACACACAGGTACAAAGTGCTTTACACTCAATATAGAAAATACAAATAAATACACTAAAGAAATTGAATGAATATAAAACATGGCATAGGGAGTAGTAAGGTTCTTAAAATACAATGGAAACAAAAAGACAAATCAATGCCAGAAGTTAAACAGGTTCTTAATTGTTCTAGATAGGAAAAGTTCCAGTTTACGGGTGTTAGCGGTCAGACAGTGGGTAAAGGCCAAATCATACCAGCTGGAATTTATCTGCTAATTGTTGACTCACTTGTAAACTGCTTTAGATTAAAGCCCCTGCTCAATGGGCAAATGTATATCACCAGGATTGTGGCTTTAGTTTAATTTGATGTATATGTCTTTCCAGTGTGTGTGAAGGAGTGATAGAAGAACCTTCTCTGACAGTGTATGAAGGAGTGATAGAAGAACCTTCTCTGACAGTGTGTATGAAGGAGTGATAGAAGAACCTTCTCTGACAGTGTGTGTGAAGGAGTGATAGAAGAACCTTCTCTGACAGTGTGTGAAGGAGTGATAGAAGAACCTTCTCTGACAGTGTGTATGAAGGAGTGATAGAAGAACCTTCTCTGACAGTGTGTATGAAGGAGTGATAGAAGAACCTTCTCTGACAGTGTGTGTGAAGGAGTGATAGAAGAACCTTCTCTGACAGTGTGTGTGAAGGAGTGATAGAAGAACCTTCTCTGACAGTGTGTGAAGGAGTGATAGAAGAACCTTCTCTGACAGTGTGTGAAGGAGTGATAGAAGAACCTTCTCTGACAGTGTGTGTGAAGGAGTGATGGAAGAACCTTCTCTGACAGTGTGTGTGAAGGAGTGATGGAAGAACCTTCTCTGACAGTGTGTGTGAAGGAGTGATGGAAGAACCTTCTCTGAAAGTGTGTATGAAGGAGTGATAGAAGAACCTTCTCTGACAGTGTGTATGAAGGAGTGATGGAAGAACCTTCTCTGACAGTGTGTGAAGGAGTGATAGAAGAACCTTCTCTGACAGTGTGTGTGAAGGAGTGATAGAAGAACCTTCTCTGACAGTGTGTGAAGGAGTGATAGAAGAACCTTCTCTGACAGTGTGTGAAGGAGTGATAGAAGAACCTTCTCTGACAGTGTGTGAAGGAGTGATAGAAGAACCTTCTCTGACAGTGTGTATGAAGGAGTGATAGAAGAACCTTCTCTGACAGTGTGTGAAGGAGTGATAGAAGAACCTTCTCTGACAGTGTGTATGAAGGAGTGATAGAAGAACCTTCTCTGACAGTGTGTGTGAAGGAGTGATGGAAGAACCTACTCTGACAGTGTATGAAGGAGTGATAGAAGAACCTTCTCTGACAGTGTGTGTGAAGGAGTGATAGAAGAACCTTCTCTGACAGTGTGTGAAGGAGTGATGGAAGAACCTACCCTGACAGTGTGTATGAAGGAGTGATGGAAGAACCTTCTCTGACAGTGTGTGTGAAGGAGTGATGGAAGAACCTTCTCTGACAGTGTGTGTGAAGGAGTGATGGAAGAACCTTCTCTGACAGTGTATGAAGGAGTGATAGAAGAACCTTCTCTGACAGTGTGTGTGAAGGAGTGATAGAAGAACCTTCTCTGACAGTCTGTGAAGGAGTGATAGAAGAACCTTCTCTGACAGTGTGTGAAGGAGTGATAGAAGAACCTTCTCTGACAGTGTGTGAAGGAGTGATGGAAGAACCTTCTCTGACAGTGTGTGTGAAGGAGTGATGGAAGAACCTTCTCTGACAGTCTGTGAAGGAGTGATGGAAGAACCTTCTCTGAGAGTGTGTGAAGGAGTGATAGAAGAACCTTCTCTGACAGTGTGTGTGAAGGAGTGATGGAAGAACCTTCTCTGACAGTGTGTGAAGGAGTGATAGAAGAACCTTCTCTGACAGTCTGTGAAGGAGTGATGGAAGAACCTTCTCTGACAGTGTGTGAAGGAGTGATAGAAGAACCTTCTCTGACAGTGTGTGTGAAGGAGTGATAGAAGAACCTTCTCTGACAGTGTGTGAAGGAGTGATGGAAGAACCTTCTCTGACAGTGTGTGAAGGAGTGATGGAAGAACCTTCTCTGACAGTGTGTATGAAGGAGTGATGGAAGAACCTTCTCTGACAGTGTGTATGAAGGAGTGATAGAAGAACCTTCTCTGACAGTGTGTGAAGGAGTGATAGAAGAACCTTCTCTGACAGTGTGTGTGAAGGAGTGATAGAAGAACCTTCTCTGACAGTGTGTGAAGGAGTGATAGAAGAACCTTCTCTGACAGTGTGTGTGAAGGAGTGATAGAAGAACCTTCTCTGACAGTGTGTATGAAGGAGTGATAGAAGAACCTTCTCTGACAGTGTGTGAAGGAGTGATGGAAGAACCTTCTCTGACAGTGTGTGAAGGAGTGATGGAAGAACCTTCTCTGACAGTGTGTATGAAGGAGTGATGGAAGAACCTTCTCTGACAGTGTGTGTGAAGGAGTGATAGAAGAACCTTCTCTGACAGTGTGTGAAGGAGTGATAGAAGAACCTTCTCTGACAGTGTGTGAAGGAGTGATGGAAGAACCTTCTATGACAGTGTGTGTGAAGGAGTGATGGAAGAACCTTCTCTGACAGTCTGTGAAGGAGTGATGGAAGAACCTTCTCTGAGAGTGTGTGAAGGAGTGATAGAAGAACCTTCTCTGACAGTGTGTGTGAAGGAGTGATGGAAGAACCTTCTCTGACAGTGTGTGAAGGAGTGATAGAAGAACCTTCTCTGACAGTCTGTGAAGGAGTGATGGAAGAACCTTCTCTGACAGTGTGTGAAGGAGTGATAGAAGAACCTTCTCTGACAGTGTGTGTGAAGGAGTGATAGAAGAACCTTCTCTGACAGTGTGTGAAGGAGTGATGGAAGAACCTTCTCTGACAGTGTGTATGAAGGAGTGATGGAAGAACCTTCTCTGACAGTGTGTATGAAGGAGTGATAGAAGAACCTACTCTGACAGTGTATGAAGGAGTGATAGAAGAACCTTCTCTGACAGTGTGTGTGAAGGAGTGATAGAAGAACCTTCTCTGACAGTGTGTGAAGGAGTGATGGAAGAACCTACCCTGACAGTGTGTATGAAGGAGTGATGGAAGAACCTTCTCTGACAGTGTGTGTGAAGGAGTGATGGAAGAACCTTCTCTGACAGTGTGTGTGAAGGAGTGATGGAAGAACCTTCTCTGACAGTGTATGAAGGAGTGATAGAAGAACCTTCTCTGACAGTGTGTGTGAAGGAGTGATAGAAGAACCTTCTCTGACAGTCTGTGAAGGAGTGATAGAAGAACCTTCTCTGACAGTGTGTGAAGGAGTGATAGAAGAACCTTCTCTGACAGTGTGTGTGAAGGAGTGATGGAAGAACCTTCTCTGACAGTCTGTGAAGGAGTGATGGAAGAACCTTCTCTGAGAGTGTGTGAAGGAGTGATAGAAGAACCTTCTCTGACAGTGTGTGTGAAGGAGTGATGGAAGAACCTTCTCTGACAGTGTGTGAAGGAGTGATAGAAGAACCTTCTCTGACAGTCTGTGAAGGAGTGATGGAAGAACCTTCTCTGACAGTGTGTGAAGGAGTGATAGAAGAACCTTCTCTGACAGTGTGTGTGAAGGAGTGATAGAAGAACCTTCTCTGACAGTGTGTGAAGGAGTGATGGAAGAACCTTCTCTGACAGTGTGTGAAGGAGTGATGGAAGAACCTTCTCTGACAGTGTGTATGAAGGAGTGATGGAAGAACCTTCTCTGACAGTGTGTATGAAGGAGTGATAGAAGAACCTTCTCTGACAGTGTGTGAAGGAGTGATAGAAGAACCTTCTCTGACAGTGTGTGTGAAGGAGTGATAGAAGAACCTTCTCTGACAGTGTGTGAAGGAGTGATAGAAGAACCTTCTCTGACAGTGTGTGTGAAGGAGTGATAGAAGAACCTTCTCTGACAGTGTGTATGAAGGAGTGATAGAAGAACCTTCTCTGACAGTGTGTGAAGGAGTGATGGAAGAACCTTCTCTGACAGTGTGTGAAGGAGTGATGGAAGAACCTTCTCTGACAGTGTGTATGAAGGAGTGATGGAAGAACCTTCTCTGACAGTGTGTGTGAAGGAGTGATAGAAGAACCTTCTCTGACAGTGTGTGAAGGAGTGATAGAAGAACCTTCTCTGACAGTGTGTGAAGGAGTGATGGAAGAACCTTCTCTGACAATGTGTGTGAAGGAGTGATGGAAGAACCTTCTCTGACAGTCTGTGAAGGAGTGATGGAAGAACCTTCTCTGAGAGTGTGTGAAGGAGTGATAGAAGAACCTTCTCTGACAGTGTGTGTGAAGGAGTGATGGAAGAACCTTCTCTGACAGTGTGTGAAGGAGTGATAGAAGAACCTTCTCTGACAGTCTGTGAAGGAGTGATGGAAGAACCTTCTCTGACAGTGTGTGAAGGAGTGATAGAAGAACCTTCTCTGACAGTGTGTGTGAAGGAGTGATAGAAGAACCTTCTCTGACAGTGTGTGAAGGAGTGATGGAAGAACCTTCTCTGACAGTGTGTGAAGGAGTGATGGAAGAACCTTCTCTGACAGTGTGTATGAAGGAGTGATGGAAGAACCTTCTCTGACAGTGTGTATGAAGGAGTGATAGAAGAACCTTCTCTGACAGTGTGTGAAGGAGTGATAGAAGAACCTTCTCTGACAGTGTGTGTGAAGGAGTGATAGAAGAACCTTCTCTGACAGTGTGTGAAGGAGTGATAGAAGAACCTTCTCTGACAGTGTGTGTGAAGGAGTGATAGAAGAACCTTCTCTGACAGTGTGTATGAAGGAGTGATAGAAGAACCTTCTCTGACAGTGTGTGAAGGAGTGATGGAAGAACCTTCTCTGACAGTGTGTGAAGGAGTGATGGAAGAACCTTCTCTGACAGTGTGTATGAAGGAGTGATGGAAGAACCTTCTCTGACAGTGTGTGTGAAGGAGTGATAGAAGAACCTTCTCTGACAGTGTGTGAAGGAGTGATAGAAGAACCTTCTCTGACAGTGTGTATGAAGGAGTGATGGAAGAACCTACTCTGACAGTGTGTGAAGGAGTGATAGAAGAACCTTCTCTGACAGTGTGTGAAGGAGTGATAGAAGAACCTTCCCTGACAGTGTGTATGAAGGAGTGATAGAAGAACCTTCTCTGACAGTGTGTATGAAGGAGTGATAGAAGAACCTTCTCTGACAGTGTGTGAAGGAGTGATGGAAGAACCTTCTCTGACAGTGTGTATGAAGGAGTGATAGAAGAACCTTCTCTGACAGTGTGTGAAGGAGTGATAGAAGAACCTTCTCTGACAGTGTGTATGAAGGAGTAATAGAAGAACCTTCTCTGACAGTGTGTATGAAGGAGTGATGGAAGAACCTTCTCTGACAGTGTGTGTGAAGGAGTGATAGAAGAACCTTCTCTGACAGTGTGTGAAGGAGTGATAGAAGAACCTTCTCTGACAGTGTGTGTGAAGGAGTGATAGAAGAACCTTCTCTGACAGTCTGTGAAGGAGTGATGGAAGAACCTTCTCTGACAGTGTGTATGAAGGAGTGATAGAAGAACCTTCTCTGACAGTGTGTGAAGGAGTGATAGAAGAACCTTCTCTGACAGTGTGTGAAGGAGTGATGGAAGAACCTTCTCTGACAGTGTGTGTGAAGGAGTGATAGAAGAACCTTCTCTGACAGTCTGTGAAGGAGTGATGGAAGAACCTTCTCTGACAGTGTGTGAAGGAGTGATAGAAGAACCTTCTCTGACAGTGTGTGTGAAGGAGTGATAGAAGAACCTTCTCTGACAGTGTGTGAAGGAGTGATGGAAGAACCTTCTCTGACAGTGTGTGAAGGAGTGATGGAAGAACCTTCTCTGACAGTGTGTATGAAGGAGTGATGGAAGAACCTTCTCTGACAGTGTGTATGAAGGAGTGATAGAAGAACCTTCTCTGACAGTGTGTGAAGGAGTGATAGAAGAACCTTCTCTGACAGTGTGTGTGAAGGAGTGATAGAAGAACCTTCTCTGACAGTGTGTATGAAGGAGTGATGGAAGAACCTTCTCTGACAGTGTGTATGAAGGAGTGATAGAAGAACCTTCTCTGACAGTGTGTATGAAGGAGTGATAGAAGAACCTTCTCTGACAGTGTGTGAAGGAGTGATAGAAGAACCTTCTCTGACAGTGTGTATGAAGGAGTGATAGAAGAACCTTCTCTGACAGTGTATGAAGGAGTGATAGAAGAACCTTCTCTGACAGTGTGTGAAGGAGTGATAGAAGAACCTTCTCTGACAGTGTGTATGAAGGAGTGATAGAAGAACCTTCTCTGACAGTGTGTATGAAGGAGTGATAGAAGAACCTTCTCTGACAGTGTGTGTGAAAGAGTGATAGAAGAACCTTCTCTGACAGTCTGTGAAGGAGTGATGGAAGAACCTTCTCTGACAGTGTGTGAAGGAGTGATAGAAGAACCTTCTCTGACAGTGTGTGTGAAGGAGTGATAGAAGAACCTTCTCTGACAGTCTGTGAAGGAGTGATAGAAGAACCTTCTCTGACAGTGTGTGAAGGAGTGATAGAAGAACCTTCTCTGACAGTGTGTGAAGGAGTGATGGAAGAACCTTCTCTGACAGTGTGTATGAAGGAGTGATAGAAGAACCTTCTCTGACAGTGTGTGTGAAGGAGTGATAGAAGAACCTTCTCTGACAGTGTGTGTGAAGGAGTGATGGAAGAAACACAGACAATGGAATGTGACTGACTGCTAACATGTGAGACGAGTCTTATCGGGGTGCTGTGTGTGTGTTCAGATACTCACATGGTTTACCCTTGACCTGTCGTGGCGTGTAACAACTCATGGCCCCTTCTGTTGCCGGTGGTGATGTGGATGTGGAAGTGACATCATGAAACTGTGAGCATCGCAGGAAGTCGGGCCAGGAGGCGTTGAACATGTGGAGCACCGGCTCACAGCCTTCCCTCGCCACCTCGCAAAACGACCTGCAGGGAAGCACCACCCGCCTGACACACACAGACCATGCAAACACACACACACACACACACACACACACACACACACACACACACACACACACACACCGTACAAACATACACACAAACAGAACCACACACACTCACACACACACACACACTCAAATTCAGTTTCCAGTATTCAGTTTCTGACTGACTGAGGTCACATAGACACAAACTGCTATCAGTGTGTGTGTGTGTGTGTGTGTGTGTGTGTGTGTGTGTGTGTGTGTGTGTGTGTGTGTGTGTGTGTGTGTGTGTGTGTGTGTGTGTTAGATCTAATTTAGGAGTGTGAGGGTGTTATTCTTGGCTAAAGACCACTTTAGCTGGACAGCAACATTCACACACAGACACACACACACAGACACACAGACACACAGACACACACACACACACACACACACACACACACACACACACACACACACACACATGCTGCCCCACTTAAGGTCCTTAACAGCTGAGACTTATAAGGAGAGCGAGAGAGTTATGAAGAACCCTGTGTATGTGTGTGTTGGTGGGGGTGTGTGTATGTGTGTGTTGGTGGGGGTGTGTTTGTGTGTTGGTGGATGTGTGTGTGTGTGTATGTGTGTGTTGGTGGATATGTGTGTGTGTGTGTGTATGTGTGTGTTGGTGGGGGTGTGTGTGTGTTGGTGGGGGTGTGTGTGTGTATGTGTGTGTTGGTGGGGGTGTGTTTGTGTGTTGGTGGATGTGTGTGTGTGTGTGTGTGTGTGTGTGTGTATGTGTGTGTTGGTGGATGTGTGTGTGTGTATGTGTGTGTTGGTGGGGGTGTGTGTGTGTTGGTGGGGGTGTGATGTTTGGTTGGTTGGGTTCATGTGTGTACGCATTATAGCGCATACTGCAAGTGTGTCTGTTTGTAGTGTGTGCTTGTGGCATGTGTGTCTGCTTACTTACTCTCTCTGTGTGTGTGTGTGTGTGTGTGTGTGTGTGTGTGTGTGTGTGTGTGTGTGTGTCCAACCTGTCTTGTCCGGTGTGTTCAGACACGCATTCAGGCAGAGCCAGAGAGCAGCCGAACAGCATGATGTGTCGGTAACATGACAACCTACTGAGGTAATTGAAAAACCTGATACACACACACACACACACACACACACACACACACACACACACACACACACACAGACACACACACACACACACACACAGACACACACACACACACACACACACACACACACGCAGATGGAGTCAATCCTAATGTGACTGGACGTCACAGAGTCCAGTCACATGACCTGAGCAGGGTCAGCTCTCACTAGCTGGTCCTGACCAGCTGACCTGAAGAATGAGGGCCAGAAACCTCTGCAGTTCAAACTGGATCAGTAAAACCAGCAGCAGCCTAGACCGCCGTTTGTGTGCTCATGCCCCAGAAATACATGACATGTACACTCGTTACGCCTGGTTTGGAGCACTTTTAATTTATTAACAAACAACAGTCTGTCAACAACTGACCAACCAAAGCTAGCCAATGCTAACTCGCTAACAGGACAGAGTCTGACCTGGTTTAAAACTACATAGAACGATCTGGTTTAACACCACCAGGCTGCCTCGGTGGTAGTCATGGTGTAAATACTGCGAGGCCTCGGTGGTAGTCACGGTGTAAATACTGCGAGGCCTCGGTGGTAGTCATGGTGTAAATACTGCGAGGCCTCGGTGGTAGTCATGGTGTAAATACTGCGAGGCCTCGGTGGTAGTCATGGTGTAAATACTGCGAGGCCTCGGCGGTAGTCATGGTGTAAATACTGCGAGGCCTCGGTGGTAGTCATGGTGTAAATACTGCGAGGCCTCGGTGGTAGTCATGGTGTAAATACTGCGAGGCCTCGGTGGTAGTCATGGTGTAAATACTGCGAGGCCTCGGTGGTAGTCATGGTGTAAATACTGCGAGGCCTCGGTGGTAGTCATGGTATAAATACTGCGAGGCCTCGGTGGTAGTCACGGTGTAAATACTGCGAGGCCTCGGTGGTAGTCATGGTGTAAATACTGCGAGGCCTCGGTGGTAGTCATGGTGTAAATACTGCGAGGCCTCGGTGGTAGTCATGGTGTAAATACTGCGAGGCCTCGGTGGTAGTCATGGTGTAAATACTGCGAGGCCTCGGTGGTAGTCATGGTGTGTCTGTAGCGGTGTCTGGAACCAGACATGTTGGACATAATCACACATCAAGTTTAGACGGTTTGTCTGCACTGGAGAACGCTAGTGTGTTTCTAGCACAGAGCAACGAACTCCACACAGGAAATGATGCGACAACACACATCATAAATACTGACATGACACACACCATCACGCACAAGTTACGAGCGGCCATGTTGACGGCTCATGGTGGTTTTAGGTCGATCTTATCATGACTTTTTTGCACAGTTGATCTAAAACTCGTTTTAATGCAGCTATATGCGGTTTGAGGAGCATTCAGGGAGCGGCAGGTCTGTATCTTTTATTTCACAAAGTTATTAAACTTTGAAAAACCCAAACCATCAAAATGGCGGCCTGGGTTGTTCTAGTAAGCCATTTTTAAGGGTTCAGGGTCCCATTCCCCATGTAGCTCAGCTGGTAGAACCAGTAACAGTACTCACACAACAGGGGTTACCTTAGTAACATGTCGACCTCTGAACTCTTCACCACAGCAACAGAGGAAGACAGCCATGTTTGGTTGTAAGGCAACATGTGACACTGAGGCTCTGTTATTAGCTGACATCCTCCTGAAGAGAGAGAGAGAATTCGACTAACCCACTAACATCATGAAGTACAGCAGAACTTGTGAATCATAACTGTTATCAGAAGTATATCAGAGACAGAGAGAGTACATACATGGACAGACAGACAGTCAGACAGACATGTTTTGTCACCATCACTAACGTTTTTCTCTGTTTGACATAATGAACCAATCACATGCCTCTCTGGGCAGCATTAGAATACCCATCAGCCCTCTGGGGTAGGGAGGTGTCGGAGAGCAGTGGCTTAACCATCATTCAAATGTTGTAATTCATGTCATCATCAGCCTCTTCTTCGGGGTGGGGTCATGGTAGCAGCAAGCTAAGTAGGGCACTCCAGACCTCCCTCTCCCCAGCACTCCCTCCAGCTCCTCCTGGGGGATCTCAAGGCCTTCCCAGGCCAGTTTGGACATGTAGTCCCTCCAGTGAGTTCTGGGTCTACCCCGGGGTCTCCTCCCTGTTGGACGTGCCCAGAAAACCTCCAAAGGAAGGCGCCCAGGAGGCATCCTGATCAGATGCCCGAACCACCTCAACTGGCTCCTTTCGATGCGAAGGAGCAGCGGCTCTACTCCGAGCTCCCTCCGGGTCTCCGAGCTCCTCACCCTATCTCTAAGGCTGAGCCCAGACCCCCTACAGAGGAAACTCATTTCAGCCGCTTGTATCCACGATCTCACCCTTTCATCACCACCCAAAGCTCAGGACCATAGATGAGGGTTGGAACCAAGACTGACTGGTAAACTGAGAGCTTTGTCTTCCGGCTCAGCTCCCTCTTCACCACAATGGTCCGGTACAACGTCCACATTACTGCTGATGCTGCACCAATCCACCTGTCAATCTCCCGCTCCATCCTACCCTCACTCGTGAACAAGACCCCGAGTTACTTGAAGTCTTTCACTTGAGGCAACGACTCATCCCCAACCCAGAGGGAGCAATCCACCATTTTCTGGTAGAGAGCCATGTTGTAATTTAACGGAAAGATAAAGCCATGATAAAAATACAACGAGGGAGACAGATGATGATGTAAAATAATGATTCATGGTCATGATATAAAATAAAGAGTTCACCCACGTCACATGTGTGTGTCTGAAAGTCAGTTTTAACCAGGACGTCCTCATCATGGAAGACTCCATGTAAACTATGTGAAGGTGTCAGAGAAATCCCCGGATGTCTTGTGTAAACGCTCCGACGCCATGTGGGCTCAGCACACGGCCAGTAAGACCGGAGCACTGGGATGGCAGCTCATCACATCGGGTGTGTGTCAGCGCGTTTTCACATGTAGTTCTCTTTAAACGACCCAAACTCGTCCTCTTAAAAGTGGACCAACAGAAAAGGGACTCCGTTCTCCTCGCGTTCACATTGTCAGTTCATTGGAAAGAGGACTCGGTTCTCTTTCTGGTCCACTTCAGCTCTGATGGGGCCTCAGTCCTCTTGCTGTTCACAGTACTAGAGCTACTCTGGAGCTCAGGCCTTGTTCTCATGTCATGGCATGTGGTCCAGTACTGTTGACCTAGTGGTTTTACTTTGAGGCGGCGCTGCAGTGCGGTGGTCCTGTCGAAGCCCCTCGCTCTCATGCGACCTGCAGACTGGAGGAAAACCTCGGCATTTCTGTGCGTTGTAGACGGGTGTCGTTCGATTTGTACTTCATTCCATATCTGGAGCAGTGCAGTAGTTTCGTCCTCGGACCAGACTGCTCCTCGTCCACTAGTCTGGCTTGCGGCCATGACTCCGTGTCGTCTGATTTTCGAGCGTCCCAGTTCTGTCTACGGCAAGCCTAGAGGGTGAAAATACACCAGCAAAGGGCGAAGCGAGAGCGCTTGGTGCTCACAATGCACAGAATAAGCGAACCGATTCGCGGACCAAAATCATTCAGAGGGGTCTGAGTTCGTTTGGAGTGTTCACATATGCGCAAAAAATGCTGACTAATCGCTCTGAGTTGGTTTGGAGGGCTGAAACGGACCAAGTGTGAAAGCACCCTTAAAGGACTGTGGAGGTGTGATTCGTACTGGCTGCCCTCCCAGTCACTTTCCTCCACCTGGTCTGTGATGGCGACTTTGGGCTTTACGTGTTTTGTCTCTTCTGTACTGAAGAGTGTCACCGCTGGAGTTTCTTAGCGTTGAGTCTGTGTGACGTCACGCGTCGCTCTTCCAGCAGACTGCATGGCGCCCCCTAGTGGCGTTACAACAGACCTACAGAAACACCCACTACTGTATCACTAGTGGACACACAGGACTCACTTTTACTACAGGATCTAAATATTACACAACATTTCCTTTGCATTTAATGTTCCTTTTAATTAAACAGATTCTGCTCGTCACAAGCCAGATGTCTCGGAACGTCCTGTGACACGCTGCAAATCTCTCACACCCTAAACGTGTAGCGGTTAGTCGACTGTGCTAGAGACCTGTAGTGTAATGCACGTCATTTCTACCCGCATGCCGCCCTCTGATGTTCAGAGATATGAATTATGACTAGACAAAAGGGATAAGTAAGGCAGAAAGCCATAGAAAGGTCCGACGGTAGAAACCAGACTACCGAGGCAGACAACAGAACCAGTCAGCCGGTCTGGGTCCTGTGTTTGTAAATGGACAAATCAGACTCATTTACTTTGGTTTAATCACTTCCACTCACTAATACCTACTGAGATTTACTGCTCACATTAGGATACTTACTCATTATATTACCATAACTGTAACGAGTCATATCTTCATTTTTACTAGTCACATGATGATTTTATCTACTCATGTTGTCATATTTACTAGTCTCAATATATTTACAAGCCCTATTATCACATTTACTAGCCATTTATTATTAGGTATGATAAGAGTGTGTGATTATTTTACTTCTCGTGTTCCAGCCATCCATTATCCGACCCGCTTCTCCTGCTCTCAGGGTCGCGGGGCTGCTGGAGCCTATCCCAGCAGTCACTGGGCAGCAGGGGGGGAGACACCCTGGACAGGCTGCCAGGCCATCACAGGACCCCCCCCCCCAAACACACACACACACACACGCCTAGGGACAATTTAGTCCGGCTGATTCACCTGACCTACATGTCTTTGGACTGTGGGAGGAAACCGGAGCCCCTGGTGGAAACCCACACAGACACGGGGAGAACATGCAAACTCCACACAGAGGACGACCCGGATGACCCCCCCCCCCCAAGGTTGGACTACCCCGGGGTTTGAACCCAGAACCTTCTTGCTGTGAGGTGACCGCGCTAATCACTGTGCCACCGTGCCGCCACTTCTCATATTATGGTGCAAAAAGTGAAATACTGTGAAGGCTATAAAACACTGAGCAGGTAAGAAGCCACCATGTGGTGGTGCTGTTCTGTTCCAACTGATAAAACAGTGGCTGGGATTATGGGATGAACTACATACTGACTTTGACGACAAAATTAGAAATTAAATCTTTAAAAAAAAGAACAGCAATTCACTTAAAATAGACTAAAAATGCCCACAAGCATCTGTTAAGAGCTGTTGGTTAAAGCAGTGGGAGCTGGATGGAGGCGGGACTTCCTGTCTAATGTCTAACGTGGACAGAGCAGTCTGCCTCTCATTAGCATTCCCCTTATCTAATCAATGTCACAGAGAGAGAGACAGAAAGAGAGAGAGAGAGAGAGAGAGAGAGAGAGAGAGAGAGAGAGAGAGAGAGAGAGAGAGAGAGAGAGAGAGATTTTTATTTTAAAAAGGTACCTTTAGTCAGAAGACATTACAGTCCAACAGCTGATACTCAAACACAGTCACCTCTTCATCCTCCAGCTCACACAGAAAACACTTTCAGGGGGAAAACACTGAGCAGTCTGAACAAGCACTTGTGGAAACAGAATTTCAAAATAAAACAGCCCAACATAACAACCACAAAATCACCTCAGGGGGTTCGCAGCAACACAACATCCTGTCCTTAGACCCTCGCATCGGACGAGGAACAACTCCCTAAAAACCCTTTAACAGGGAGAAACCTCAGGGAGAGCACCAGAGGAGGAGCTCTCTGCCAAGACGCACAGCGTGGCGTGATGTTGTGTTCACACAATGTACATAACAAATAAATAAAATAAAAAGAAAACCAGATCTTCACCAACTCCCACTGAGCACACTACCAGCCCAGGTTCTGGGGTGTGGAAGCTCTGCTCCCCGGTCGTAGCCCCTCATCATCCTCAGCTCTCCTGCAGACAGGTCTTACTTCGTAGCTTTAAGAGGTCTCTTGTGTGGCACGCCTGGTTTTACTCTGTTTTCTGTTGTCTCTTCACTGCTCTGCCTGGTTTTACTCTGTTCTCTGTTGTCTCTTCACTGTTCTGCCTGGTTTTACTCTGTTTTCTGTTGTCTCCTCACTGCTCTGCCTGGTTTTACTCTGTTCTCTGTTGTCTCCTCACTGCTCTGCCTGGTTTTACTCTGTTTTCTGTTGTCTCTTCACTGTTCTGCCTGGTTTTACTCTGTTTTCTGTTGTCTCTTCACTGTTCTGCCTGGTTTTACTCTGTTTTCTGTTGTCTCTTCACTGCTCTGCCTGGTTTTACTCTGTTTTCTGTTGTCTCTTCACTGCTCTGCCTGGTTTTACTCTGTTTTCTGTTGTCTCTTCACTGTTCTGCCTGGTTTTACTCTGTTTTCTGTTGTCTCTTCACTGTTCTGCCTGGTTTTACTCTGTTTTCTGTTGTCTCTTCACTGCTCTGCCTGGTTTTACTCTGTTCTCTGTTGTCTCTTCACTGTTCTGCCTGGTTTTACTCTGTTTTCTGTTGTCTCTTCACTGCTCTGCCTGGTTTTACTCTGTTCTCTGTTGTCTCTTCACTGCTCTGCCTGGTTTTACTCTGTTTTCTGTTGTCTCTTCACTGTTCTGCCTGGTTTTACTCTGTTTTCTGTTGTCTCTTCACTGTTCTGCCTGGTTTTACTCTGTTTTCTGTTGTCTCTTCACTGTTCTGCCTGGTTTTACTCTGTTTTCTGTTGTCTCTTCACTGCTCTGCCTGGTTTTACTCTGTTTTCTGTTGTCTCTTCACTGTTCTGCCTGGTTTTACTCTGTTTTCTGTTGTCTCTTCACTGCTCTGCCTGGTTTTACTCTGTTTTCTGTTGTCTCTTCACTGTTCTGCCTGGTTTTACTCTGTTCTCTGTTGTCTCCTCACTGCTCTGCCTGGTTTTACTCTGTTTTCTGTTGTCTCTTCACTGTTCTGCCTGGTTTTACTCTGTTTTCTGTTGTCTCTTCACTGCTCTGCCTGGTTTTACTCTGTTTTCTGTTGTCTCTTCACTGTTCTGCCTGGTTTTACTCTGTTCTCTGTTGTCTCCTCACTGCTCTGCCTGGTTTTACTCTGTTTTCTGTTGTCTCTTCACTGTTCTGCCTGGTTTTACTCTGTTTTCTGTTGTCTCTTCACTGTTCTGCCTGGTTTTACTCTGTTTTCTGTTGTCTCTTCACTGCTCTGCCTGGTTTTACTCTGTTCTCTGTTGTCTCTTCACTGCTCTGCCTGGTTTTACTCTGTTTTCTGTTGTCTCTTCACTGTTCTGCCTGGTTTTACTCTGTTTTCTGTTGTCTCTTCACTGTTCTGCCTGGTTTTACTCTGTTTTCTGTTGTCTCTTCACTGCTCTGCCTGGTTTTACTCTGTTCTCTGTTGTCTCTTCACTGTTCTGCCTGGTTTTACTCTGTTCTCTGTTGTCTCTTCACTGTTCTGCCTGGTTTTACTCTGTTCTCTGTTGTCTCTTCACTGTTCTGCCTGGTTTTACTCTGTTTTCTGTTGTCTCTTCACTGCTCTGCCTGGTTTTACTCTGTTCTCTGTTGTCTCTTCACTGTTCTGCCTGGTTTTACTCTGTTTTCTGTTGTCTCTTCACTGTTCTGCCTGGTTTTACTCTGTTTTCTGTTGTCTCTTCACTGCTCTGCCTGGTTTTACTCTGTTCTCTGTTGTCTCTTCACTGTTCTGCCTGGTTTTACTCTGTTTTCTGTTGTCTCTTCACTGCTCTGCCTGGTTTTACTCTGTTCTCTGTTGTCTCTTCACTGCTCTGCCTGGTTTTACTCTGTTTTCTGTTGTCTCTTCACTGTTCTGCCTGGTTTTACTCTGTTTTCTGTTGTCTCTTCACTGCTCTGCCTGGTTTTACTCTGTTCTCTGTTGTCTCTTCACTGTTCTGCCTGGTTTTACTCTGTTTTCTGTTGTCTCCTCACTGCTCTGCCTGGTTTTACTCTGTTCTCTGTTGTCTCCTCACTGCTCTGCCTGGTTTTACTCTGTTTTCTGTTGTCTCTTCACTGTTCTGCCTGGTTTTACTCTGTTTTCTGTTGTCTCTTCACTGTTCTGCCTGGTTTTACTCTGTTTTCTGTTGTCTCTTCACTGCTCTGCCTGGTTTTACTCTGTTTTCTGTTGTCTCTTCACTGCTCTGCCTGGTTTTACTCTGTTTTCTGTTGTCTCTTCACTGTTCTGCCTGGTTTTACTCTGTTTTCTGTTGTCTCTTCACTGTTCTGCCTGGTTTTACTCTGTTTTCTGTTGTCTCTTCACTGCTCTGCCTGGTTTTACTCTGTTCTCTGTTGTCTCTTCACTGTTCTGCCTGGTTTTACTCTGTTTTCTGTTGTCTCTTCACTGCTCTGCCTGGTTTTACTCTGTTCTCTGTTGTCTCTTCACTGCTCTGCCTGGTTTTACTCTGTTTTCTGTTGTCTCTTCACTGTTCTGCCTGGTTTTACTCTGTTTTCTGTTGTCTCTTCACTGTTCTGCCTGGTTTTACTCTGTTTTCTGTTGTCTCTTCACTGTTCTGCCTGGTTTTACTCTGTTTTCTGTTGTCTCTTCACTGCTCTGCCTGGTTTTACTCTGTTTTCTGTTGTCTCTTCACTGTTCTGCCTGGTTTTACTCTGTTTTCTGTTGTCTCTTCACTGCTCTGCCTGGTTTTACTCTGTTTTCTGTTGTCTCTTCACTGTTCTGCCTGGTTTTACTCTGTTTTCTGTTGTCTCTTCACTGTTCTGCCTGGTTTTACTCTGTTTTCTGTTGTCTCTTCACTGTTCTGCCTGGTTTTACTCTGTTTTCTGTTGTCTCTTCACTGCTCTGCCTGGTTTTACTCTGTTCTCTGTTGTCTCTTCACTGCTCTGCCTGGTTTTACTCTGTTTTCTGTTGTCTCTTCACTGTTCTGCCTGGTTTTACTCTGTTTTCTGTTGTCTCTTCACTGTTCTGCCTGGTTTTACTCTGTTTTCTGTTGTCTCTTCACTGCTCTGCCTGGTTTTACTCTGTTCTCTGTTGTCTCTTCACTGTTCTGCCTGGTTTTACTCTGTTTTCTGTTGTCTCTTCACTGCTCTGCCTGGTTTTACTCTGTTCTCTGTTGTCTCTTCACTGCTCTGCCTGGTTTTACTCTGTTCTCTGTTGTCTCTTCACTGTTCTGCCTGGTTTTACTCTGTTTTCTGTTGTCTCTTCACTGTTCTGCCTGGTTTTACTCTGTTCTCTGTTGTCTCTTCACTGCTCTGCCTGGTTTTACTCTGTTCTCTGTTGTCTCCTCACTGCTCTGCCTGGTTTTACTCTGTTTTCTGTTGTCTCTTCACTGCTCTGCCTGGTTTTACTCTGTTCTCTGTTGTCTCTTCACTGCTCTGCCTGGTTTTACTCTGTTTTCTGTTGTCTCTTCACTGCTCTGCCTGGTTTTACTCTGTTCTCTGTTGTCTCTTCACTGTTCTGCCTGGTTTTACTCTGTTCTCTGTTGTCTCTTCACTGCTCTGCCTGGTTTTACTCTGTTTTCTGTTGTCTCTTCACTGCTCTGCCTGGTTTTACTCTGTTTTCTGTTGTCTCTTCACTGTTCTGCCTGGTTTTACTCTGTTCTCTGTTGTCTCTTCACTGCTCTGCCTGGTTTTACTCTGTTCTCTGTTGTCTCCTCACTGCTCTGCCTGGTTTTACTCTGTTTTCTGTTGTCTCTTCACTGTTCTGCCTGGTTTTACTCTGTTTTCTGTTGTCTCTTCACTGTTCTGCCTGGTTTTACTCTGTTCTCTGTTGTCTCCTCACTGCTCTGCCTGGTTTTACTCTGTTTTCTGTTGTCTCTTCACTGTTCTGTTCTGCCTGGTTTTACTCTGTTTTCTGTTGTCTCTTCACTGCTCTGCCTGGTTTTACTCTGTTTTCTGTTGTCTCTTCACTGCTCTGCCTGGTTTTACTCTGTTCTCTGTTGTCTCTTCACTGTTCTGCCTGGTTTTACTCTGTTTTCTGTTGTCTCTTCACTGCTCTGCCTGGTTTTACTCTGTTTTCTGTTGTCTCTTCACTGCTCTGCCTGGTTTTACTCTGTTCTCTGTTGTCTCTTCACTGTTCTGCCTGGTTTTACTCTGTTTTCTGTTGTCTCTTCACTGTTCTGCCTGGTTTTACTCTGTTTTCTGTTGTCTCTTCACTGCTCTGCCTGGTTTTACTCTGTTCTCTGTTGTCTCTTCACTGTTCTGCCTGGTTTTACTCTGTTTTCTGTTGTCTCTTCACTGCTCTGCCTGGTTTTACTATGTTCTCTGTTGTCTCCTCACTGCTCTGCCTGGTTTTACTCTGTTTTCTGTTGTCTCTTCACTGCTCTGCCTGGTTTTACTCTGTTTTCTGTTGTCTCTTCACTGCTCTGCCTGGTTTTACTCTGTTTTCTGTTGTCTCTTCACTGTTCTGCCTGGTTTTACTCTGTTTTCTGTTGTCTCTTCACTGCTCTGCCTGGTTTTACTCTGTTTTCTGTTGTCTCTTCACTGTTCTGCCTGGTTTTACTCTGTTTTCTGTTGTCTCTTCACTGTTCTGCCTGGTTTTACTCTGTTTTCTGTTGTCTCTTCACTGCTCTGCCTGGTTTTACTCTGTTTTCTGTTGTCTCTTCACTGTTCTGCCTGGTTTTACTCTGTTCTCTGTTGTCTCTTCACTGTTCTGCCTGGTTTTACTCTGTTCTCTGTTCTCTCTTCACTGCTCTGCCTGGTTTTACTCTGTTCTCTGTTGTCTCTTCACTGCTCTGCCTGGTTTTACTCTGTTTTCTGTTGTCTCTTCACTGTTCTGCCTGGTTTTACTCTGTTTTCTGTTGTCTCTTCACTGTTCTGCCTGGTTTTACTCTGTTTTCTGTTGTCTCTTCACTGCTCTGCCTGGTTTTACTCTGTTCTCTGTTGTCTCTTCACTGTTCTGCCTGGTTTTACTCTGTTCTCTGTTGTCTCTTCACTGTTCTGCCTGGTTTTACTCTGTTCTCTGTTGTCTCTTCACTGTTCTGCCTGGTTTTACTCTGTTTTCTGTTGTCTCTTCACTGCTCTGCCTGGTTTTACTCTGTTCTCTGTTGTCTCTTCACTGTTCTGCCTGGTTTTACTCTGTTTTCTGTTGTCTCTTCACTGTTCTGCCTGGTTTTACTCTGTTTTCTGTTGTCTCTTCACTGCTCTGCCTGGTTTTACTCTGTTCTCTGTTGTCTCTTCACTGTTCTGCCTGGTTTTACTCTGTTTTCTGTTGTCTCTTCACTGCTCTGCCTGGTTTTACTCTGTTCTCTGTTGTCTCTTCACTGCTCTGCCTGGTTTTACTCTGTTCTCTGTTGTCTCTTCACTGTTCTGCCTGGTTTTACTCTGTTTTCTGTTGTCTCTTCACTGTTCTGCCTGGTTTTACTCTGTTTTCTGTTGTCTCTTCACTGTTCTGCCTGGTTTTACTCTGTTCTCTGTTGTCTCTTCACTGTTCTGCCTGGTTTTACTCTGTTTTCTGTTGTCTCTTCACTGTTCTGCCTGGTTTTACTCTGTTCTCTGTTGTCTCTTCATTGTTCTGCCTGGTTTACTCTGTTTTCTGTTGTCTCTTCACTGTTCTGCCTGGTTTTACTCTGTTTTCTGTTGTCTCTTCACTGCTCTGCCTGGTTTTACTCTGTTCTCTGTTGTCTCTTCACTGCTCTGCCTGGTTTTACTCTGTTTTCTGTTGTCTCTTCACTGCTCTGCCTGGTTTTACTCTGTTCTCTGTTGTCTCCTCACTGCTCTGCCTGGTTTTACTCTGTTTTCTGTTGTCTCTTCACTGTTCTGCCTGGTTTTACTCTGTTTTCTGTTGTCTCTTCACTGTTCTGCCTGGTTTTACTCTGTTTTCTGTTGTCTCCTCACTGCTCTGCCTGGTTTTACTCTGTTCTCTGTTGTCTCTTCACTGTTCTGCCTGGTTTTACTCTGTTTTCTGTTGTCTCCTCACTGCTCTGCCTGGTTTTACTCTGTTCTCTGTTGTCTCCTCACTGCTCTGCCTGGTTTTACTCTGTTTTCTGTTGTCTCTTCACTGTTCTGCCTGGTTTTACTCTGTTTTCTGTTGTCTCTTCACTGTTCTGCCTGGTTTTACTCTGTTTTCTGTTGTCTCTTCACTGTTCTGCCTGGTTTTACTCTGTTTTCTGTTGTCTCTTCACTGCTCTGCCTGGTTTTACTCTGTTCTCTGTTGTCTCTTCACTGTTCTGCCTGGTTTTACTCTGTTTTCTGTTGTCTCTTCACTGCTCTGCCTGGTTTTACTCTGTTCTCTGTTGTCTCTTCACTGCTCTGCCTGGTTTTACTCTGTTTTCTGTTGTCTCTTCACTGTTCTGCCTGGTTTTACTCTGTTTTCTGTTGTCTCTTCACTGTTCTGCCTGGTTTTACTCTGTTTTCTGTTGTCTCTTCACTGTTCTGCCTGGTTTTACTCTGTTTTCTGTTGTCTCTTCACTGCTCTGCCTGGTTTTACTCTGTTTTCTGTTGTCTCTTCACTGTTCTGCCTGGTTTTACTCTGTTTTCTGTTGTCTCTTCACTGCTCTGCCTGGTTTTACTCTGTTTTCTGTTGTCTCTTCACTGTTCTGCCTGGTTTTACTCTGTTTTCTGTTGTCTCTTCACTGTTCTGCCTGGTTTTACTCTGTTTTCTGTTGTCTCTTCACTGTTCTGCCTGGTTTTACTCTGTTTTCTGTTGTCTCTTCACTGCTCTGCCTGGTTTTACTCTGTTCTCTGTTGTCTCTTCACTGCTCTGCCTGGTTTTACTCTGTTTTCTGTTGTCTCTTCACTGTTCTGCCTGGTTTTACTCTGTTTTCTGTTGTCTCTTCACTGTTCTGCCTGGTTTTACTCTGTTTTCTGTTGTCTCTTCACTGCTCTGCCTGGTTTTACTCTGTTCTCTGTTGTCTCTTCACTGTTCTGCCTGGTTTTACTCTGTTTTCTGTTGTCTCTTCACTGCTCTGCCTGGTTTTACTCTGTTCTCTGTTGTCTCTTCACTGCTCTGCCTGGTTTTACTCTGTTCTCTGTTGTCTCTTCACTGTTCTGCCTGGTTTTACTCTGTTTTCTGTTGTCTCTTCACTGTTCTGCCTGGTTTTACTCTGTTCTCTGTTGTCTCTTCACTGCTCTGCCTGGTTTTACTCTGTTCTCTGTTGTCTCCTCACTGCTCTGCCTGGTTTTACTCTGTTTTCTGTTGTCTCTTCACTGCTCTGCCTGGTTTTACTCTGTTCTCTGTTGTCTCTTCACTGCTCTGCCTGGTTTTACTCTGTTTTCTGTTGTCTCTTCACTGCTCTGCCTGGTTTTACTCTGTTCTCTGTTGTCTCTTCACTGTTCTGCCTGGTTTTACTCTGTTCTCTGTTGTCTCTTCACTGCTCTGCCTGGTTTTACTCTGTTTTCTGTTGTCTCTTCACTGCTCTGCCTGGTTTTACTCTGTTTTCTGTTGTCTCTTCACTGTTCTGCCTGGTTTTACTCTGTTCTCTGTTGTCTCTTCACTGCTCTGCCTGGTTTTACTCTGTTCTCTGTTGTCTCCTCACTGCTCTGCCTGGTTTTACTCTGTTTTCTGTTGTCTCTTCACTGTTCTGCCTGGTTTTACTCTGTTTTCTGTTGTCTCTTCACTGTTCTGCCTGGTTTTACTCTGTTCTCTGTTGTCTCCTCACTGCTCTGCCTGGTTTTACTCTGTTTTCTGTTGTCTCTTCACTGTTCTGTTCTGCCTGGTTTTACTCTGTTTTCTGTTGTCTCTTCACTGCTCTGCCTGGTTTTACTCTGTTTTCTGTTGTCTCTTCACTGCTCTGCCTGGTTTTACTCTGTTCTCTGTTGTCTCTTCACTGTTCTGCCTGGTTTTACTCTGTTTTCTGTTGTCTCTTCACTGCTCTGCCTGGTTTTACTCTGTTTTCTGTTGTCTCTTCACTGCTCTGCCTGGTTTTACTCTGTTCTCTGTTGTCTCTTCACTGTTCTGCCTGGTTTTACTCTGTTTTCTGTTGTCTCTTCACTGTTCTGCCTGGTTTTACTCTGTTTTCTGTTGTCTCTTCACTGCTCTGCCTGGTTTTACTCTGTTCTCTGTTGTCTCTTCACTGTTCTGCCTGGTTTTACTCTGTTTTCTGTTGTCTCTTCACTGCTCTGCCTGGTTTTACTATGTTCTCTGTTGTCTCCTCACTGCTCTGCCTGGTTTTACTCTGTTTTCTGTTGTCTCTTCACTGCTCTGCCTGGTTTTACTCTGTTTTCTGTTGTCTCTTCACTGCTCTGCCTGGTTTTACTCTGTTTTCTGTTGTCTCTTCACTGTTCTGCCTGGTTTTACTCTGTTTTCTGTTGTCTCTTCACTGCTCTGCCTGGTTTTACTCTGTTTTCTGTTGTCTCTTCACTGTTCTGCCTGGTTTTACTCTGTTTTCTGTTGTCTCTTCACTGTTCTGCCTGGTTTTACTCTGTTTTCTGTTGTCTCTTCACTGCTCTGCCTGGTTTTACTCTGTTTTCTGTTGTCTCTTCACTGTTCTGCCTGGTTTTACTCTGTTCTCTGTTGTCTCTTCACTGCTCTGCCTGGTTTTACTCTGTTCTCTGTTGTCTCTTCACTGTTCTGCCTGGTTTTACTCTGTTTTCTGTTGTCTCTTCACTGTTCTGCCTGGTTTTACTCTGTTTTCTGTTGTCTCTTCA
Organism: Lampris incognitus; assembly: GCF_029633865.1. NCBI lineage: Eukaryota > Metazoa > Chordata > Actinopteri > Lampriformes > Lampridae > Lampris > Lampris incognitus. The sequence continues at coordinate 2,499,094 of NC_079230.1, read as the reverse complement.
CTGTTCTGCCTGGTTTTACTCTGTTTTCTGTTGTCTCTTCACTGCTCTGCCTGGTTTTACTCTGTTCTCTGTTGTCTCTTCACTGCTCTGCCTGGTTTTACTCTGTTTTCTGTTGTCTCTTCACTGTTCTGCCTGGTTTTACTCTGTTTTCTGTTGTCTCTTCACTGTTCTGCCTGGTTTTACTCTGTTTTCTGTTGTCTCTTCACTGCTCTGCCTGGTTTTACTCTGTTCTCTGTTGTCTCTTCACTGTTCTGCCTGGTTTTACTCTGTTCTCTGTTGTCTCTTCACTGTTCTGCCTGGTTTTACTCTGTTCTCTGTTGTCTCTTCACTGTTCTGCCTGGTTTTACTCTGTTTTCTGTTGTCTCTTCACTGCTCTGCCTGGTTTTACTCTGTTCTCTGTTGTCTCTTCACTGTTCTGCCTGGTTTTACTCTGTTTTCTGTTGTCTCTTCACTGTTCTGCCTGGTTTTACTCTGTTTTCTGTTGTCTCTTCACTGCTCTGCCTGGTTTTACTCTGTTCTCTGTTGTCTCTTCACTGTTCTGCCTGGTTTTACTCTGTTTTCTGTTGTCTCTTCACTGCTCTGCCTGGTTTTACTCTGTTCTCTGTTGTCTCTTCACTGCTCTGCCTGGTTTTACTCTGTTCTCTGTTGTCTCTTCACTGTTCTGCCTGGTTTTACTCTGTTTTCTGTTGTCTCTTCACTGTTCTGCCTGGTTTTACTCTGTTTTCTGTTGTCTCTTCACTGTTCTGCCTGGTTTTACTCTGTTCTCTGTTGTCTCTTCACTGTTCTGCCTGGTTTTACTCTGTTTTCTGTTGTCTCTTCACTGTTCTGCCTGGTTTTACTCTGTTCTCTGTTGTCTCTTCATTGTTCTGCCTGGTTTACTCTGTTTTCTGTTGTCTCTTCACTGTTCTGCCTGGTTTTACTCTGTTTTCTGTTGTCTCTTCACTGCTCTGCCTGGTTTTACTCTGTTCTCTGTTGTCTCTTCACTGCTCTGCCTGGTTTTACTCTGTTTTCTGTTGTCTCTTCACTGCTCTGCCTGGTTTTACTCTGTTCTCTGTTGTCTCCTCACTGCTCTGCCTGGTTTTACTCTGTTTTCTGTTGTCTCTTCACTGTTCTGCCTGGTTTTACTCTGTTTTCTGTTGTCTCTTCACTGTTCTGCCTGGTTTTACTCTGTTCTCTGTTGTCTCCTCACTGCTCTGCCTGGTTTTACTCTGTTTTCTGTTGTCTCTTCACTGTTCTGTTCTGCCTGGTTTTACTCTGTTTTCTGTTGTCTCTTCACTGCTCTGCCTGGTTTTACTCTGTTTTCTGTTGTCTCTTCACTGCTCTGCCTGGTTTTACTCTGTTCTCTGTTGTCTCCTCACTGCTCTGCCTGGTTTTACTCTGTTTTCTGTTGTCTCTTCACTGCTCTGCCTGGTTTTACTCTGTTTTCTGTTGTCTCTTCACTGCTCTGCCTGGTTTTACTCTGTTTTCTGTTGTCTCTTCACTGTTCTGCCTGGTTTTACTCTGTTTTCTGTTGTCTCTTCACTGCTCTGCCTGGTTTTACTCTGTTTTCTGTTGTCTCTTCACTGTTCTGCCTGGTTTTACTCTGTTTTCTGTTGTCTCTTCACTGTTCTGCCTGGTTTTACTCTGTTCTCTGTTGTCTCTTCACTGCTCTGCCTGGTTTTACTCTGTTTTCTGTTGTCTCTTCACTGTTCTGCCTGGTTTTACTCTGTTCTCTGTTGTCTCTTCACTGCTCTGCCTGGTTTTACTCTGTTCTCTGTTGTCTCTTCACTGCTCTGCCTGGTTTTACTCTGTTTTCTGTTGTCTCTTCACTGCTCTGCCTGGTTTTACTCTGTTCTCTGTTGTCTCTTCACTGTTCTGCCTGGTTTTACTCTGTTCTCTGTTCTCTCTCACTGCTCTGCCTGGTTTTACTCTGTTTTCTGTTGTCTCTTCACTGTTCTGCCTGGTTTTACTCTGTTCTCTGTTGTCTCTTCACTGCTCTGCCTGGTTTTACTCTGTTTTCTGTTGTCTCTTCACTGCTCTGCCTGGTTTTACTATGTTTTCTGTTGTCTCTTCACTGTTCTGCCTGGTTTTACTCTGTTTTCTGTTGTCTCTTCACTGTTCTGCCTGGTTTTACTCTGTTTTCTGTTTTCTCTTCACTGTTCTGCCTGGTTTTACTCTGTTTTCTGTTGTCTCGTCACTGCTCTGCCTGGTTTTACTCTGCCTGTTCTCTGTTGTCTCTTCACTGCTCTGCCTGGTTTTACTCTGTTTGTTCTCTGTTATCTCGTCACTGCTCTGCCTGGTGTCACTGTGTTGGTGTCCTCTCTCTCCTCCCCTCTGTGTCTTGTCCTCAGAGGAGTGGGTTCTCAGGACTGGTCTGAACCAGATGAGCCTCTCCTCCACAGCCAAAACACTTCAAGGTCCCTGAGTTTACAAAACCACATAATCTAAATCCTCCACCTCCACCCTAAAAGCTACACCCACGTCTTGGTCTTTTCTGTTCAGGATCATTTGAACCTGCCGTCTGTGTGTAGATCCATGTACCACCCTCCACTGTAGATCCATGTACCACCCTCCACTCTAGTTCCATGTACCACCCTCCACTGTAGATCCATGTACCACCCTCCACTGTAGATCCATGTACCACCCTCCACTCTAGTTCCATGTACCACCCTCCACTGTAGATCCATGTACCACCCTCCACTCTAGAGCCATGTACCACCCTCCACTCTAGAGCCATGTACCACCCTCCACTGTAGATCCATGTACCACCCTCCACTGTAGATCCATGTACCACCCTCCACTCTAGATCCATGTACCACCCTCCACTGTAGATCCATGTACCATCCTCCACTCTAGTTCCATGTACCACCCTAAACTGTAAATCCATGTACCATCCTCCACTCTAGTTCCATGTACCACCCTCCACTCTAGATCCATGTACCACGCTCCACTCTAGATCCATGTACCACCCTCCACTCTAGATCCATGTACCACCCTCCACTGTAGATCCATGTACCACCCTCCACTGTAGATCCATGTACCACCCTCCACTCTAGTTCCATGTACCACCCTCCACTCTAGTTCCATGTACCACCCTCCACTGTAGATTCATGTACCACCTTCCACTCTAGATCCATGTACCACCCTCCACTCTAGATCCATGTACCACCCTCCACTGTAGATCCATGTACCACCCTCCACTGTAGATCCATGTACCACCCTCCACTGTAGATCCATGTACCACCCTCCACTGTAGATCCATGTACCACCCTCCACTGTAGATCCATGTACCACCCTCCACTGTAGATCCATGTACCACCCTCCACTGTAGATCCATGTACCACCCTCCACTGTAGATCCATGTACCTCCCTCCACTGTAGATCCATGTACCTCCCTCCACTGTAGAGCCATGTACCACCTTCCACTCTAGATCCATGTACCACCCTCCACTGTAGATCCATGTACCACCTTCCACTCTAGATCCATGTACCACCCTCCACTGTAGATCCATGTACCACCCTCCACTGTAGATCCATGTACCTCCCTCCACTGTAGATCCATGTACCACCCTCCACTGTAGATCCATGTACCTCCCTCCACTGTAGATCCATGTACCTCCCTCCACTGTAGAGCCATGTACCACCCTCCACTGTAGATCCATGTACCACCCTCCACTGTAGATCCATGTACCACCCTCCACTGTAGATCCATGCACCACCCTCCACTGTAGATCCATGTACCACCCTCCACTGTAGATCCATGTACCACCCTCCACTGTAGATCCATGTACCACCCTCCACTGTAGATCCATGCACCACCCTCCACTGTAGAGCCATGTACCACCCTCCACTCTAGATCCATGTACCACCCTCCGCTGTAGATCCATGTACCACCCTCCGCTGTAGATCCATGTACCACCCTCCACTCTAGATCCATGTACCACCCTCCACTGTAGATCCATGTACCACCCTCCACTGTAGATCCATGTACCACCCTCCACTTCTTAATACTCACTAGAGTGTATCCAGTCTTTTTTGAGTCCCCGTCTGCGAGGGAGCTAAAGACTCCACATCACTCTCATCACTTTCACTTTCATCTGACTGCAGACATCTACTCTGACAAGAAATCTTTATCGCTATACTAGAAGGCTGAGGCACCTCATCGGGTTTCTTCTTCTTATCCTTGTCTTTAGAAGAGTCTTTCTTTATCAACATCTCAAGTTCCTCCTCCAGAGAACATTCTGCTTCCTTTGTTTCAGTCTGTGTGTCCATTACATCACAGTTAATAATATCTGTGGGACACTTATCAACAACCTCTACAACAGTATCTTTATGTGTAGGACCCATATCAGCAGCACCTGAACCCACAGCCTCCAAACTTGCTGAACCCGGATCATCAGCAATTGAACCAGCAGCCCCCAGATTATCAGAACCCAGATCTTCAGTAACTGAACCAGCAGCTCCCCGATAAGGAGAACCCAGATCATCAGTAACTGAACCAGCAGCCCCTGAACTTGCCAAACCCGGATCATCAGCACCTGAACCAGCAGCCCCTGGATTAGCTGAACCTGGATCAGCAGCACCTGAACCATCAGCCCCTGGATTAGCAGAACCTGGATCAGCAGCACCTGAACCAGCAGCCCCTGGATTAGCTGAACCAGGGACAGCAGCACCTGAATCAGCAGCCAGAACTCAGCTTCACTGTGTGTTCTTTCCTGCTTTGAACTCGGCGCTACAGTCCCAGTTTGCTCAGGGCTCTGTGCTGCAGTCTCACCCTCATTTGGCTCAGCAGTTGGTTTCTCTGGACAGGAACGTATGAGGTGACCCTCCATTCCACAGCCAAAACATTTCCTTGTCTCTGAAGGTCCATACACAGTGTAGTCAAATAATCAACTCTGAACTTCAACATCAAATTGAACTCTGTGTTGTTCCTCAGAACCATAAAGACCTGCTGCCTTCTGAAGGAAACAACATGTTTTAAATGTGGAGGTTCGCAGCTCAGACGACTCCCTTTTATAGGGGACATTAATTTTCCGTGTCTCGCCAGTTCTCTCCGCAACATTTCATTGCTTATGAACGGAGGGACTTTGGACAAAATGACCTTTTTGACTAACTTAACCAGCGGCACCAACTGAACAAAGGTGACCTGGATTACACCTTGCTCCACAACCATGTTAACTTTATCAGTACTGTCCAGAAACACAACGACTCCAGTATTCATCCTAGATGCAGACTTTACACTGTCATACCCAACGACTTCACCCATCGCTAAAGTGGGATCTTCCACCGAGCAACTGATAGTCGGACAGAGTTTAACTTCATGTCGGCCTGTGAGCTCCTCCAGCCCCACGCCTCCGACTCTGCGAGTCTGCAGGACTCACAGCCGGGCTGGTCGAAACCCCTCCGGAACCAAAACCACCACCACGACAGCAAATCTGCCAAAATACAAATCCCCAAAAAAACAACGCAGGACAGAAAAGATAGAAAACGCACTCATGCTGAAACGCACACTCACACTCACCGACTTCCACTCCCAGCATGCACTCCGAGAGAGAGAGCGAGACAGACAGACAGACAGACAGAGAGACAGACAGACAGACAGAGACAGATACAGAGCGAGACAGACAGACAGACAGACAGACAGACAGTCAGTAGAGGACAGCGGATCATGATCCAGCTAGAGAAGACACACACTCACATACACACAGTTGCATTTTACAGAGAAGGACAGGAGCACCGGAACAGACAGACGGTGGTTTTTAAGTCCTAACTCGGTCCACTTTAAAGCTTTTTCATTGATTTGTTTTGTTAAGTCGCACTAAGCCGACTGCAGATGCCCTAATTACCCTCGCTAACTTTGAATAAAGCATCTCGTTGCTGTGGTTACCTGTGTCAGGCTCCTGGGTGGTGCTACTTGTCCAGGTGGTGCTCAACGGCGTCACAGAGGTCAACCAATCAGTTGCTATGGTGAATGGCTCAGTGGGCGGGGCCGGAGAGGAGGCCCGGGTGTTGTAGTGACCGGGGCGTGCGACCTCGTGGTTGCTTTGGTTTCGTAACGAGACGGTGGCGTTTTCCCACACGTTGAAGGAGGGGTTCGAATGGTTGCCATGGTAATCTGGGTCACCTACAATGACAGCCTCAGGGGGCGCTAGAGAGGGAAGAAGACTTGAATCTAGAAGACCACTGCCAAAGATTCCTAACCGCGTGCACACACACACACACACACACACACACACACACACACACACACACACACACACACAGATGGGTAAGTGTTAGCTCAAACGAACAGTGACTCGGACGGCAACAGGCTGGATAGCAACGAACAATCAAATTCAGAGGCAAAGTTCTTCTTTTTTTCCTCCCTTTTTCTCCCCAATTGTACCTGGCCAATTACCCCCCTCTCCCGAGCCGTCCCGGTCTCTGCTGCACCCCCTCTGCTGATCTGGGGAGGGCTGCAGACTACCACATGCCTCCTCCCATACATGTGGAGTCACCAGCCGCTTCTTTTCACCTGACAGTGAGGAGTTTCACCAGGGGGATGTAGCACGTGGGAGGATCACACTATTCCCCCCAATTCCCCCTCCCCCCCGAACAGGTGCCCCAACCGACCAGAGGAGGCGCTAGGGCAGCGACCAGGACACATACCCACATCCGGCTTCCCACCCACAGACACGGCCAACAGTGTCTGCAGGGACGCCCGACCAAGCTGGAGGTAACACGGGGATTCGAACCGGCGATCCCCATGATGGTAGGCAACGGAGTAGACCGCTACCCTACCCAGACGCCCCAAGAAGAGAGTTCTTCTAAACAGATTGAAGGAAGAATGTTTCAGTTTATCTGAAACCCTCTTTTTGCAAGCCCCGCCCCCTCACATTGCCACGCCTCCTCAAATAAGCCCGCCTTACTCGCCACAACATTTAAACATTTCCAAGATGCTTGGACACGTGTGTGTGTGTGTGTGTGTGTGTGTGTGTGTATTAATAGGAGAGAAATGATGTACATATGACAACTGTCAATGGAATGGACAACAAATGCCCCCCCCCCACACACACACACATGTGCAGTTTTGAGATGGCCCTGTGGCGGCCTGTCCAGGGCGTCCCCCCACCTGCCGCCCAGTGCCTGCTGGGATAGACTCCGGCATCCCGCCACCCTGAGAGCAGGATGAGCGGCTTGGATGATGGAAAACATGTACTTACAATATGCTTACAATGGAGACATTTTCCAGAGTACACACAATACACACCCACAACAACCACACATTCAAACTAAATCTCACTTTCCCTTCACTTTCCCTTTACTTTCCCTTTACTTTCCCTTCACTTTCCCTTTATTTTCTCTTCACTTTCCCTTTATTTTCTCTTCACTTTCCCTTTACTTTCCCTTCACTTTCCCTTTACTTTCTCCACTTTCCTTTTACTTCCCCTTTACTTTGTCTTTACTTTCTCTTTACTTTCTCTTTACTTTCCCTTCACTTTCCCTTTATTTTCCCTTAACTTTCCCTTTACTTTCCCTTCACTTTCCCTTTATTTTCTCTTCACTTTCCCTTCACTTTCCCTTCACTTTCCCTTTATTTTCTCTTCACTTTCCCTTCACTTTCCCTTTACTTTCCCTTCACTTTCCCTTTATTTTCTCTTCACTTTCCCTTAACTTTCTCTTTACTTTCCCTTCACTTTCCCTTCACTTTCCCTTTACTTTCCCTTTACTTTCTCTTTACTTTCTCCACTTTCCTTTTACTTCCCCTTTACTTCCCCTTTACTTTCTCTTTACTTTCCCTTTACTTTCCCTTTACTTTCCCTTAACTTTCTCTTCACTTTCCCTTTATTTTCTCTTTACTTTCCCTTAACTTTCTCTTTACTTTCCCTTAACTTTCCCTTTACTTTCTCTTTACTTTCCCTTTACTTTCTCCACTTTCCTTTTACTTCCCCTTTACTTTGTCTTTACTTTGTCTTTACTTTCCCTTTACTTTCTCTTTACTTTCCTTTTACTTTCCCTTTACTTTCTCTTTACTTTCTCTTTACTTTCCCTTAACTTTCTCTTTACTTTCTCTTCACTTTCCTTTTACTTTCCCTTAACTTTCTCTTTACTTTCCCTTTACTTTCTCTTTACTTTCTCTTCACTTTCCCTTTATTTTCTCCTTACTTTCTCTTTACTTTCCCTTTACTTTCCCTTTACTTTCTCTTCACTTTCCTTTTACTTTCCCTTAACTTTCTCTTTCCTTTCCCTTTACTTTCCCTTAACTTTCTCTTCACTTTCCCTTTACTTTCTCTTTACTTTCTCTTTACTTTCTCTTCACTTTCCCTTTACTTTCTCTTTACTTTCCCTTTACTTTCTCTTCACTTTCCCTTCACTTTCCCTTTACTTTCCCTTTACTTTCTCTTTACTTTCCCTTTACTTTCCCTTTACTTTCTCTTCACTTTCCTTTTACTTTCCCTTTACTTTCTCTTTACTTTCCCTTTACTTTCTCTTTACTTTCCCTTAACTTTCTCTTTACTTTCTCTTCACTTTCCCTTCACTTTCCCTTTACTTTCTCTTCACTTTCCCTTTACTTTCCCTTTACTTGCTCTTAAACGTGCCGTGAAATGAAACAAGTATGTTTGTTCTTGTTAGCTCTTTCACCTGCACTTAATGAAGCCACTCTGTGTTGTCGTCGTACAGGCTAGTGTGAGTGTGTCTCTGCGTGTAACCATGCTATTCTACAGGGGCAGTGGCAGCTGCAGCACCTGGGGACCACCTCCACTTCTTCTTTCCGCTGCCTTGCTCAGGGGCACAGGGGCATCAACCCTAACATGCATGTCTTTTTGATGGTGGGAGGAAACCCATGCAGACACGGGGACAACATGCAAACTCCACACAGAGAGGACCTGGGACGGCCTGGGGTTCGAACCCAGGACCTGTGAGGAACAGTGCTAACCACTGGACCACCGTGCCGGCAAATTTATATCTATTGAACACAATTTGCACACCAAAAAAAAATAACCAATGAATGAAGGTGATTACATGTCCCATGGCAGAACACAGAACAGAACGTTTAACTTTCTCCCAACATCCACGTTCATAAAATCCCCGTGGAGGCATGAAATGTTCTCCATCTCTGCCACTGGTTTCTATATCTGTGTGTTGAATGATGAGGCCAACGGTTCATGAATTCACCTTCACTCATCAACACACCAGGTAAAAACCAGTCAACAAGAGAGAAGATAAAGTGGCTGGAGGATCAGATCAGACGTTTCCTCCACATCCATCCATCTTATCCTGCTCTCAGGGTCACGACATGCTGGAGCCTCTCCCAGCAGTCACTGGGCGGCAGGCGGGGAGACACCCTGGACAGGCCGCCAGACCAACACAGGGTCCACACACACACACACACACACACACACACACACACACACACACACACACACACACACACACACACCTAGGGACAACTTAGTACGGCCGAGTCACCTGACCTACAGGTCTTTGGACTGTGGGAGGAAACTGGAGCCCCCGGAGGAAAGCCACACAGACACGGGGGGAAGATGCAAACTCCACACAGAGGACCACCCGGGACGACCCCCAAGGTTGGACTACCCCGGGGCTCGAACCCAGAACCTTCTTCTTCTTTTGCAGTATTCAAAATATGCTCATAAGTCATGAGCACTTACCGGTTTTGTCCTTTGGATAGAATTTGCCTGTGAAAGCTAACACTTGGGGGCGCCATGGTGGTGCAGTGGTTAGCACGGTCGCCTCACAGCAAGAAGGAAAGGAAAGGCCAGGGGTCTTTAAAAGTTTTGTTGGTAAGGGGTCAAGTAGACAAGCAGTTGGTTTAGAAGCTGACAGGAGCTGGGTCAAAGTATCAGGAGAGATGGTCTCAGAAGCTGTACTAACGGGGACTGTCACTCACTCACTGTGTAGATATGAATCTGGGACTGTCACTCACTCACTGTGTAGATATGAATCTGGGACTGTCACTCACTCATTGTGTAGATATGAATCTGGGACTGTCACTCACTCACTGTGTAGATATGAATCTGGGACTGTCACTCACTCACTGTGTAGATATGAATCTGGGACTGTCACTCACTCACTGTGTAGATATGAATCTGGGACTGTCACTCACTCATTGTGTAGATATGAATCTGGGACTGTCACTCACTCACTGTGTAGATGTGAATCTGGGACTGTCACTCACTCACTGTGTAGATGTGAATCTGGGACTGTCACTCACTCTCTGTGTAGATATGAATCTGGGACTGTCACTCACTCACTGTGTAGATATGAATCTGGGACTGTCACTCACTCACTGTGTAGATATGAATCTGGGACTGTCACTCACTCACTGTGTAGATGTGAATCTGGGACTGTCACTCACTCACTGTGTAGATGTGAATCTGGGACTGTCACTCACTCACTGTGTAGATATGAATCTGGGACTGTCACTCACTCTCTGTGTAGATATGAATCTGGGACTGTCACTCACTCATTGTGTAGATATGAATCTGGGACTGTCACTCACTCATTGTGTAGATATGAATCTGGGACTGTCACTCACTCATGTGTAGATATGAATCTGGGACTGTCACTCACTCACTGTGTAGATATGAATCTGGGACTGTCACTCACTCACTGTGTAGATATGAATCTGGGACTGTCACTCACTCATTGTGTAGATATGAATCTGGGACTGTCACTCACTCACTGTGTAGATATGAATCTGGGACTGTCACTCACTCATTGTGTAGATATGAATCTGGGACTGTCACTCACTCATTGTGTAGATATGAATCTGGGACTGTCACTCACTCATTGTGTAGATATGAATCTGGGACTGTCACTCACTCATGTGTAGATATGAATCTGGGACTGTCACTCACTCACTGTGTAGATATGAATCTGGGACTGTCACTCACTCACTGTGTAGATATGAATCTGGGACTGTCACTCACTCACTGTGTAGATATGAATCTGGGACTGTCACTCACTCATTGTGTAGATATGAATCTGGGACTGTCACTCACTCACTGTGTAGATATGAATCTGGGACTGTCACTCACTCATTGTGTAGATATGAATCTGGGACTGTCACTCACTCATTGTGTAGATATGAATCTGGGACTGTCATTCACTCACTGTGTAGATATGAATCTGGGACTGTCACTGACTCATTGTGTAGATATGAATCTGGGACTGTCACTCACTCATTGTGTAGATATGAATCTGGGACTGTCACTCACTCACTGTGTAGATATGAATCTGGGACTGTCACTCACTCACTGTGTAGATATGAATCTGGGACTGTCACTCACTCACTGTGTAGATATGAATCTGGGACTGTCACTCACTCACTGTGTAGATATGAATCTGGGACTGTCACTCACTCACTGTGTAGATATGAATCTGGGACTGTCACTCACTCACTGTGTAGATATGAATCTGGGACTGTCACTCACTCACTGTGTAGATATGAATCTGGGACTGTCACTCACTCACTGTGTAGATATGAATCTGGGACTGTCACTCACTCACTGTGTAGATATGAATCTGGGACTGTCACTCACTCACTGTGTAGATATGAATCTGGGACTGTCACTCACTCACTGTGTAGATATGAATCTGGGACTGTCACTCACTCACTGTGTAGATATGAATCTGGGACTGTCACTCACTCACTGTGTAGATATGAATCTGGGACTGTCACTCACTCACTGTGTAGATATGAATCTGGGACTGTCACTCACTCACTGTGTAGATATGAATCTGGGACTGTCACTCACTCACTGTGTAGATATGAATCTGGGACTGTCACTCACTCACTGTGTAGATATGAATCTGGGACTGTCACTCACTCACTGTGTAGATATGAATCTGGGACTGTCACTCACTCACTGTGTAGATATGAATCTGGGACTGTCACTCACTCACTGTGTAGATATGAATCTGGGACTGTCACTCACTCACTGTGTAGATATGAATCTGGGACTGTCACTCACTCACTGTGTAGATATGAATCTGGGACAGTCACTCACTCATTGTGTAGATATGAATCTGGGACTGTCACTCACTCACTGTGTAGATATGAATCTGGGACTGTCACTCATTGTGTAGATATGAATCTGGGACTGTCACTCACTCATTGTGTAGATATGAATCTGGGACAGTCATTCACTCACTGTGTAGATATGAATCTGGGACTGTCACTCACTCACTGTGTAGATATGAATCTGGGACTGTCACTCACTCACTGTGTAGATATGAATCTGGGACTGTCACTCACTCACTGTGTAGATATGAATCTGGGACTGTCACTCACTCACTGTGTAGATATGAATCTGGGACTGTCACTCACTCACTGTGTAGATATGAATCTGGGACTGTCACTCACTCACTGTGTAGATATGAATCTGGGACTGTCACTCATTGTGTAGATATGAATCTGGGACTGTCACTCACTCATTGTGTAGATATGAATCTGGGACTGTCACTCACTCATTGTGTAGATATGAATCTGGGACTGTCACTCACTCATGTGTAGATATGAATCTGGGACAGTCATTCACTCACTGTGTAGATATGAATCTGGGACTGTCACTCACTCACTGTGTAGATATGAATCTGGGACTGTCACTCACTCACTGTGTAGATATGAATCTGGGACTGTCACTCACTCATTGTGTAGATATGAATCTGGGACTGTCACTCACTCACTGTGTAGATATGAATCTGGGACTGTCACTCACTCACTGTGTAGATATGAATCTGGGACTGTCACTCACTCACTGTGTAGATATGAATCTGGGACTGTCACTCACTCACTGTGTAGATATGAATCTGGGACTGTCACTCACTCACTGTGTAGATATGAATCTGGGACTGTCACTCACTCACTGTGTAGATATGAATCTGGGACTGTCACTCACTCACTGTGTAGATATGAATCTGGGACTGTCACTCACTCACTGTGTAGATATGAATCTGGGACTGTCACTCACTCACTGTGTAGATATGAATCTGGGACTGTCACTCACTCACTGTGTAGATATGAATCTGGGACTGTCACTCACTCACTGTGTAGATATGAATCTGGGACTGTCACTCACTCACTGTGTAGATATGAATCTGGGACTGTCACTCATTGTGTAGATATGAATCTGGGACTGTCACTCACTCATTGTGTAGATATGAATCTGGGACTGTCACTCACTCATGTGTAGATATGAATCTGGGACAGTCATTCACTCACTGTGTAGATATGAATCTGGGACTGTCACTCACTCACTTTGTAGATATGAATCTGGGACTGTCACTCACTCACTGTGTAGATATGAATCTGGGACTGTCACTCACTCACTGTGTAGATATGAATCTGGGACTGTCACTCACTCACTGTGTAGATATGAATCTGGGACTGTCACTCACTCATTGTGTAGATATGAATCTGGGACTGTCACTGACTCATTGTGTAGATATGAATCTGGGACTGTCACTCACTCATGTGTAGATATGAATCTGGGACTGTCACTCACTCACTGTGTAGATATGAATCTGGGACTGTCACTCACTCACTGTGTAGATATGAATCTGGGACTGTCACTCACTCACTGTGTAGATATGAATCTGGGACTGTCACTCACTCACTGTGTAGATATGAATCTGGGACTGTCACTCACTCACTGTGTAGATATGAATCTGGGACTGTCACTCACTCACTGTGTAGATATGAATCTGGGACTGTCACTGACTCATTGTGTAGATATGAATCTGGTAAGACAGGATCTGCAGGAGTAGACGGAGTTGAAGAACTAATTTTGTTTAAGATCTCATCAACCTTATTGAAGAAACAATCTAGAAAGTCATGGGCCGTGAATGGTGAGCAGCTAATAGACGTCTGCTTTTTAGTAAGTTTAGATACAGCGTCAAACAGAAGTTCGGGGTTTGTTTATGAATACTGATTAAGTGAGAGAGATACACTGCTTTTGCCGCAGATAAAGCACACTTGTATTTCAATAAACACTCCTGCACAGATATGTGGGTAAAACTCCCAAGGAAGGAGAAAAGGACTTGTAGGGCTGGGCTAGACAGAGGGGTGTGCAGCAGGGCAGCGGGATGAAGGGCAGAGGTGGCAGTGTGCTGAGGAGGTGGAGGGAGTACGCTGAGGAGGTGGAGGGAGTACGCTGAGGAGGTGGAGGGAGTACGCTGAGGAGGTGGAGGGAGTACGCTGAGGGGCTGATGAGTAAAGACAATGACAGCGACAGAACAGGACATGCACAGGCAGACAGACAGACAGACAGACAGACAGACAGACAGGCAGGCAGGAAGACAGACAGACAGACAGACAGACAGGCAGACAGACAGACAGACAGGCAGGCAGGCAGACAGACAGGCGGGCAGACAGACAGATACAGGCAGGTAGGCAGTAAGACAGACAGACAGATGGGTAGAAGGAAACAAATAGCCTCAAGGTCTTTGAAGACCATTAGCTGTTTCATGAGGGAACACACACACACACACACACACACACACATGCCCCCTGTGTGCATATGTGTGTGTGTGTGTGTGTGTGTGTGTGTGTGTGTGTGTGTGTGTGTGTGTGTGTGCATGGATATGTGTGTGTGTGTGTGTGTGTAAATTCCAAGTATTTACACAGATAGTAAAACTGACAATGGTTTTATACACACACACACACACACACACACACACACACACACACACACACACACACAGAGGGGCGGCAGTAAATCCTCGGTGTGTGTTCTTGTCACTGCATGACCATGAATGACTGAAGTGGATTCCACACGGCTGCTTCTGATTGGCTGTTCCACCCACTGCTGTCATGGTGATGAGATTAAATATGCAGAATTTTTCTGTCAACTCCTCTGACTCTCTCTCTCTCTCTCTCTCTCTCTGACACACACACACACACACACACAGGCAAGTTGAAAAGAAAGTTTGTTCATAATTTAGAAAGCACAAGTGTGTGTGTGTGTGTGTGTGTGTGTGTGTGTGTGTGTGTAGCATTTATCGAGCATCCTACACACTGTTCTCCAAACAGCCTGTCTATTCATTCTCTCTTCCTCTGTCAGATGAAGGAGGTTTAAGGTGGTTCATGTGAGTCTCTCCTCTGGTGAAGAGTTGCCAGATGGCTGGACAACCACTGCAGAAATAGTGAGGGAGACAGCTAGGAAGGTACTTGGGGTGTCATCAGGACAGAGGAGGGAAGACAAGGAGACTTGGTGGTGGAATGAGGAAGTACAGCAAAGTATACAGAGGAAGAGGTTGGCAAAGAAGAAGTGGGATAGTCAGAGAGATGAAGAAAGTAGACAGGAGTACAAGGAGATGCAGCGTAAAGCCAAGAGAGAGGTGGTGAAGGCAAAGGAAAAGGTGTATGGTGAGTTGTATGAGAGGTTAGACACTAAGGAAGGAGAAAAGGACTTGTACTGATTGGCTA
Organism: Lampris incognitus; assembly: GCF_029633865.1. Lineage (NCBI taxonomy): Eukaryota > Metazoa > Chordata > Actinopteri > Lampriformes > Lampridae > Lampris > Lampris incognitus. Next base: position 2,483,685 of record NC_079230.1, on the reverse strand, counting down.
GACAGAGGGACCAAGCTGGGAAGGATGTGCAGCAAGTTAGGATGATGAAGGATAGAGATGGAAATGTGCTGACAAGCGAGGAGAGTGTGCTGAGAAGGTGGAAGGAGTACTCTGAGGGGCTGATGAATGAAGAAAACGAGAGAGAGAGAGAGAGAGGAGGTTGGATGATGTGGGGATAGTGAATCAGGAAGTTCAGTGGATTAGCAAGGAGGAAGTGAGGGCAGCTATGAAGAGGATGAAGAGTGGAAAGGCAGTTGGTCCTGATGACATAGTACCTGTGGAGGCATGGAGGTGTTTAGGAGAGATGGCAGTGGAGTTTTTAACTAGATTGTTTAACACAATCGTGGAAAGTGAGAGGATGCCTGAGGAGTGGAGAAGAAGCATACTGGTACCGATTTTCAAGAACAAGGGTGATGTGCAGAACTGTAGCAACTACAGAGGTATAAAGTTGATCAGCCACAGCATGAAGATATGGGAAAGAGTAATAGAAGCTAGGTTAAGAGGAGGAGAGGTGATGATCAGCCACAGCATGAAGATATAGGAAAGAGTAATAGAAGCTAGGTTAAGAGGAGGAGAGGTGATGATCCGCCACAGCATGAAGATATGGGAAAGAGTAATAGAAGCTAGGTTAAGAGGAGAGGTGATGATCAGCAGCAGCAGCAGTATGGTTTCATGCCATGAAAGAGCACCACAGATGTGATGTTTGCTTTGAGAATGTTGATGGAGAAGTATAGAGAAGGACAGAAGGAGGTACATTGTGTCTTTGTAGATTTAGAGAAAGCTTATGACAGGGTGCCGAGAGAGGAGGTGTGGTATTGTACGAGGAAGTCAGGAGTTGTAGAGAAGTATGTAGGAGTGGTGCAGGATATGTATGAGGGAAGTGTGACAGTGGTGAGGTGTGTGGTTGGAATGACAGATGGGTTCAAGGTGGAGGTGGGATTACATCAAGGATCGGCTCTGAGCCCTTTCTTGTTTGCAGTGGTGATGGACAGGTTGACGGACAAGATCAGGCAGGAGTCTCCGTGGACTATGATGTTTGCTGATGACATTGTGATGTGTAGTGAGAGTAGGGTGCAGGTGGAGGAGAGCCTGGAGAGGTGGAGGTATGCACTGGAGAGAAGAGGAATGAAAGTCAGTAGGAGCAAGACAGAATACCTATGTGTGAATGAGAGGGAGGACAGTGGAATGGTGAGGATGCAAGGAGTGGAGGTGATGAAGGCATACGAGTTTAAATACTTGGGGTCAACTGTCCAAAGTAACGGGGAGTGCAGGAGAAAGGTGAAGAAGAGAGTGCAGGCAGGGTGGAGTGGGTGGAGAAGAGTGTCAGGAGTGATTTGTGACAGAAGGGTACCAGCAAGAGTTAAAGGTGTTAAAGATGGTTGTGAGACCAGCTTTTCATAAGTGGCACTGATGAAAAGACAGGAGGTGGAGGAGCTGGAGGTGGCAGAGATGAAGATGATAAGATTTTTATTGAGACTGATGAAGAAGGACAGGATTAGGAACGAGTATATTAGAGGGACAGCTCAGGTTGGACGGTTTGGAGACAAAGCAAGAGAGACAAGATGGAGATGGTGTGGACATGTGTGGAGGAGAGATGCTGGGTATACTGGGAGAAGGATGCTGAATATGGAGCTGCCAGGGAAGAGGAGAAGAGGAAGGCCAAAGAGGAGGTTTATGGAGGTGGTGAGGGAGGACATGCAGGTGGCTGGTGTGACAGAGGAAGATGCAGAGGACAGGAAGAGATGGAAACGGATGATCCGCTGTGGCGCCCCCTAACGGGAGCAGCCAAAAGTAGTAATGTGATTCTCTCCTCTGGGTGTGTTTGATTTCCTCTTCCCCACAGCTGAGACACACCTGATGTCTCTTGTTTAGACGGGTGGAGCCCTGCTCCTTCCGATCTGGAATAATTCCTTTCTTACTAAACTCGTTTTTTTTTTTTTTTTTTTTACAAACTTCAGCCAGCATCAGCTGGTCTCTGTGTCTCGCAGGTTAAACACATTGAAATTCAACATGAGATAGTCCAACAGAACCGAGCAGGAGAGGAAATATGATGAGATAGTCCAACAGAACCAAGCAGGAGAGGAAATATGGAGGAAGATCTGAATTTGTCAAACTTCATGAGAGAACATGAAAACGAGAGAGTGGGAGGAGAGAGAGGAGCGGGACTCATTTCCATTTCCAACCAGCTGAGCTTTGATGCTGAAATATGCAGATTAGCAAACTATGGAAGACAGAATGTTTCGTCTCCCTCCAGTTTGATCATGAGTTCAGTTTCATTCAGGATGAAATGGATTTCACAGGGGATGGAGTCAATGTAGAGAGAGAGAGAGAGAGAGAGTGTGTGTCCCTACCTGTCAGGGCCAGTATGAGTAGCAGCAGTCCAGCCAGTAGAGTGATAGTTGGGATGAGGATGTAAAGGAGAAGTCTAAGGTGATTGGTCGATCCCAGTTTGTGAGGACACTTCTCCCCCATACTGTCCTCCCCCCCACGACCTGGAGCCTGGACACACACACACACACACACACACACACACACACACACACATATAGTCAATGCCTGAAGAAAAATACATCAGGAATCAGGGACACTTTGTCATTTCACCTCATGCACTTGCGTACATGAAATGAAACGAAATGCCGTTCCCCGGCCCACAGCAGCGCAACACAAAGACAACAACACATCCATGGCGGTCCGAACCACCGGTCTGCATGAGCTAGCAGTTAGCTTAGCCCGCAGTTAGCTTAGCCCGCGTCCTGTCAGACCGCCCTCCTCATTTCCTCCTCGGGCACAGCTCCAGGCAGGAGCCGTGGTCCCCGGGCCCACCAGACGAAGCAGACCAAGCTCCCCCAGCCGATCCAGCGCCAGCTCCTCCAGCCAGACACCCTCCACACACCTCCTCACACTCTTCACGACGACATCAAAAACACCACAATCAACGCCAGGCGAGGTGTTATAGGAACTGCTGGTCTGCATGGGCTAGCAGTTAGCTTAGCCTGCCCTGCTCTCCCAGCCGATCCAGCGAAGACAAAACTTAAGACACAGACAAAGACACTGCATGGACGGTGTTATATTCAGTGAGCCGACAACAAAACTCGAGGTCCACACAGTAGTTCAATGCAACATAACATTCTTTACTTCACAACGCACACTCCTGTAAAGCTGTCAACTGTCGTAAAAACCCAAAACACAGTGCTCACATACACAACAATTCCTCCCTCCTATCTCTAACACAAAGATGTGAACAGTGCTCGGTTCCCATATTTCAACCAGAGGCTAACACACCTGAGAGAAACAGACCTAGGTATGGAAAGAGGTTTCAAAGTCCTTAAGCTGGGCAGTGCGAGTCCATACCCGTGTAGACCGACCCTCAGCCTTGACGACCAGTTCTGGTTCTGGCTCCTGAGGCTCAGTCAGGTGGAAGGCCAGGTGCAGGCTGTACTGGCGATGGCTCAGACCAGACAGTTGCTGTAGTGGAATGTGGAGGAGACTCAGGTGTATAAACTGGAGGAGGTGCGGGCACTTTCCTGAGGAACTGGCATGCCAACGTGAACCGTCACTCAGTCTGAATGTGGCAGCCCCCAGTTTGTGCGTAACTTGCAGGGGCTGAGACCAGAATGTACTCATTTGATTGACTCATTGGGGCAGACAGGTTCGCACTCAGTCCGACACCTGAATGCGAGGTTTCTTTGCCCTACGTGCATTGTCAAAGCATTGCTTCATCTCCCTCTGGGGCCTAGCCACGGCCTGTTTTCCTTTGGCCCGCGAGCTCTGTGTGCTGCCATGCCCCGGGCCGAGTCTATCCAGTGGGAGCTCCATCTCATGTCCCAACATTAGGGATGCCGGAGAGGTGTTAGTGGTAGAATGCTGACTCGCCCTATAGTGCATCACCATTCTTAAGAGTCTGATTAAAACGCTCACCCCTCCATTAGCCTGAGGGTGAAAGTACGCAGAGCGGAGCTGCTTAATGCCTCTGCTGCAGAGGTAGAAAGAGAATTCTGCAGAGGTTAGCTGCAGCCAATTGTCTGTGGTAATGGACAGGGGCAGACCCCATCTTGCAAAGAAGCTTTCAAGGTCATCGATAATGGCCCTAGTGGTGACTGTTCCCATCGGAACAACCTCCGGCCACTTTGAATGGAGATCGTACACCACCACCAAGAACTACTGATGATGAGGAACCCCTCACTCATGTACTTCACTGCAGATGTCCAACTGGACATGGTCCCAGGGACGGGCTGGCCATGCTAAAGGTTGTAAGGGCGGTGTGGCTGGCAGTCCAGTTTTGCCCCTGAGGAGGCATGCAGCGCAATCCCTGACCAGCGCTTCAATATCATGGTCGGTGCCTGGTCACGACACGAAATCTCTGCATCGCTGTTTGAGCTTCACTATGCCCAAGTGACCCTCGTGCGCCATGGCTAAAGCACGCGCATGCAGGTCACTCGGGACCACATTGCAAAGCCCCTGCGAGACACAGACATCTTCCCAGCAGGACAGCTCGTGTTTGATTCTAGTATAAGATGCCAGTTCGGCAGGCACTTGTGATGGCCGATGGTATGTACTATGTGCAGAGTTTTGCTAGTATAGGGTCCCGTTCCGATGCCTGTTTGAGCTCATCCAACGTGATGACTGGCTGGCGGGGCACGGACAACATTTGTATGAACTCTGCTTCACTGTCCTCCGGTGAAACAGTCAGAGTAGGAGAATCAATAGAGTGGGAGAGGAGGTCTGCTACCATGTTATCCCTTCCCGGAGGGAATTTCAGCACTTAGTTATATTGTCTGAGGCGGTCGGCCCACCTGTGTAGCCCCAAGGGCTTGTGGTCTGAGCCTGAGGCCAACAACAGCGTGGTGGGTGCCTGATGGTCGATCCGGAGCGTGAACTGACGTCCGTACAGGTAAAGATGCCATCGTTCACACGCCCAGACGCAAGCCACTGCCTCCCGTTCACCCACTAAGTAGTGTTGCTGTGTGGGAGTCAGGGCCCTGGAGGTGAAGGCCACGGGTCTCTCGATGCCATGCTGCTCCTGAGAGAGTACGGCCCCCACTGCTTCAGCAGAGGCATTGCAGGTGACCATAGTAGGGCATGACGGGACAAAATGAGCCAGCACAGGTGCAGTGGTGAGTTGGTTCTTTAGCCTGCAGGCTGCTTCCAAACATGCTGCTGTCCAGGTCCATGGCACGTCCTTCTTGAGGAGCTGGCAGAGAGGCGCTGTGGTCTGGGAATACCCAGGCAGAAAACGGAGGTAATAGGCCATCATACCCAAGAATGAGGCCACCTGGGAGGCTGACGCTGGCTCTGGGATGTGGTGGATTGCCTCGATGTTTGACATGAGGGGGAAATGCCCGCAACTGAGACACGAAACCCCACGAACTCGACATGCGGTGCTGAAAAGGTGCACTTTCCACTGTTCAGGGTCAGGTTGTGGCGCAGCAGGGCGCTGAACACTCTGTGGAGACGCTTGTCATGAGTGTGTTGGTCCACCCCATGGATGACTATGTCATCCAGGTACACTGCCACCCCAGGTATTCTGGCGAGGACAGTGGACATGATCTTTTGGAAGCAGAGCTTAGACCAAAAGGCATGCGCGTGTACCTGAACACGCCAGTGTGCATTACAAACGCTGTAAGATCCCTGCTGTCAGGGTGCAGAGGCACCTGCAAAACTCCTTGCAGTAGGTCGAGCTTCGTGAAAACTGTGGAACCGTGGAATAGGGTGGTAGGAGAGCCACACATATCCCCATCCCCCCAGATTTCTTTTTGGCAATGACTAGGTTAGAAATCCAGGGAAAGGCATCAACTGACTCAATGACGGCGTCATCCAACAGTGACCGAAGCTCTTTCGTGACGCCCTCACGCAACGCCAGACGTTGGACGCTGGACGATGTCTGGACACTGTGATGGGTAGTGCTCGGCACTCCTATATCAAGTTACGTCTACGGACGGACGGAATTGTAGACGTAACTTGATGTGCACAATTTGAAACGTGTCCCCCGTGTGCTGGTAGGTGCAGGGGAAAGTGTGTGGACAGTTGTGTGCATGTGGTTGACATTTGTCCATGGTAAATCTTGCAGGCATCGTGAGAACTATGCCGTTGTCAATAGCACGCGCCAGCAAACAGGAAGCTGGTGTGACCGCTGCAGTAGAAACCGGAAGTCAGTGGACTACAGTGATGCACAGAACGGAATTTATTTGAAAGTTAATAGTTATGTTATTTAGGTATGGACCGTGTCTTTCAATATTTCTATTTGATATTGTTGCTGTGGCCAATAAAGAAAATACAGTTGTAGTGGCGGGAATACAGTAGTGCACAGAAGCCGTTTCCATGGTTACAACGCGTATAGCGCCTGACATTTACTCGCGCAGCGCTTGTCTGCCTGTCTGGTCACATGAGAAGCGCGCTGAGACCCCGCGGGGCTTAACGCGCACGTGGGCGGAGTGTCGCTTCCCGTCTGAGGACACCACGACTTCCGGTGTCCCCCTCAGGATCTGCTCTGAGAACATATCATGTAATTGCCCCCCCCCCCCCATAGCTGATATCAGATTTTGCCCCTGGAAAAAACAAAAACAAACAAAGATGTTCGGTCTCACCTGCCTGTTCTCTCCCGGTACCGGTATCACTCCTCCGGTAAAAAACAAACAAAGATTTTGGTCTCACCCGCCTGTTCGGTCCCGGTACCACTCCTCCGGTAAAAAACAAACAAAACAAAGATGTTCGGTCTCGCCTGCCTGTTCTCTCCCAGTACCGGAACCGGTATCACTCCTCCGGTAAAAAACAAACAAAACAAAGATGTTTGGTTTCACCCGCCTGTTCTCTCCCGGTACCGGTACCGGTACCACTCCTCCGGTAAAAAAACAAACAAAACAAAGATGTTCGGTCTCACCTGCCTGTTCTCTCCCGGTACCGGTACCGGTACCACTCCTCCGGTAAAAAACAAACAAAACAAAGATGTTTGGTCTCCCCCGCCTGTCCTCTCCCGGTACCGGTACCAGTATCACTCCCCCGTTAAAAAACAAACAAAACAAAACAAAGATGTTTGGTCTCACCTGCCTGTCCTCTCCCGGTACCGGGACCGGTATCACTCCTCCGGTAAAAAACAAACAAAACAAAGATGTTCGGTCTCCCCCGCCTGTCCTCTCCCGGTACCGGGACCGGTACCACTCCTCCGGTAAAAAACGAAAAGAGGTTATCAGAAAGAAAAACACACAAACTGTCTTCCTGACTGCCAACACGGTGCACGAGAGACGAGAAAAACCAGTTTTAATTGACTTCCGTCCAATCAGAAGTCACGTGTCACTTCACTGAACTCCTCCGCGGGTCGTTTTACCGACGGAACCCAGCAGCGGATGAACAACCGACACCGGCTCCGGTTCTTTGTGCGGTACGAACATGAAGACGCAGCCGAACCGGAACCGAGCTAAAACAGGGCTATCCCGAACCAGACTGAACCACCTCCGGGCTCCGCATTGACCCGGGACAGCAGACGTTCAGGTCCCGTTACCCTCCTTTAGTCCCACGGAGCTGCGCGTCACCGGCAGCTGCTCGTGCGGCGCGGCACGCGCGTCTGTCCCTCCCGCGGGTTATTTTTACTGGAAGCTGCTTTTCTGTTTCCGTTGGACACGGCGCGTTATTTTTAGGGAGGGGGAGGGGCTTCACAGCTCCTCCCTCACGCGCTTTAAATAGGAGTCTCGCTCTCTCTGTCTGTCTCTCTGTGTCTCTGTCTGTCTCACTCCGTCTCTGTCTGTCTGCCTGTCTCTCTCTCTCTCTTTCACTCACTCACTCTGTCTGTCTGTCTGTCTCCCACTCTCTGTCTTTTACTCTCTCTGTCTGTCCGCCTGTCTCTCTCTCTGTCTTTCACTCGCTGTCTGTCTCACTCCGTCTCTGTCTGTCTGTCTCTCTCTCTGTCTCCGTCTCTGTCTGTCTGCCCGTCTCTCTCTCTCTTTCACTCACTCAGTCTGTCTGTCTGTCTGTCTGTCTCTCTGTCTGTCTCACTCCATCTCTGTCTGTCTGTCTCTTTCACTCGCTCTGTCTGTCTCCGTCTCTGTCTGTCTGCCTGTCTCTCTCTCTGTCTTTCACTCGCTCTGTCTGTCTCCGTCTCTCTCTGTCTGCCCGTCTCTCTCTCTGTCTCTTTCACTCACTCTGTCTGTCCGTCTCTATCTCTGTCTGTCTCTGTCTGCCTGTCTCTCTCTCTGTCTCTTTCACTCGCTCTGTCTGTCTGTCTCTGTCTCTTTCACTCGCTCTGTCTGTCTCTCTCTCTCTCTGTCTGTCTGTCTCTTTCACTCGCTCTGTCTGTCTCTCTCGGTCTGTCTGTCTGCCCGTCTCTATCTCTGTCTCTTTCACTCACTCACTCTGTCTGTCTGTCTCTATCTCTGCCTGTCTCTCTCTCTGTCTCTTTCACTCACTCTTGGCTGTCTGCCCGTCTCTCTCTATCTCTTTCACTCACTCACTCTGTCTGTCTGTCTCTATCTCGGTCTGTCTGTCTCTCTCTCTGTCTCCGTCTCTGTCTGTCTTCCGGTCTCTCTCTCTCTCTCTTTCACTCACTCACTCTGTCTGTCTGTCTGTCTGTCTCTCTCTCTGTCTGTCTCACTCCGTCTCTGTCTCTCTCTCTGTCTTTCACTCGCTTTGTCTGTCTCTCTGTCTGTCTTTTTCACTCGCTCTGTCTGTCTGTCTGTCTCTCTCTGTCTTTCACTCGCTCTGTCTGTCTCCGTCTCTCTCTGTCTGCCCGTCTCTCTCTCTGTCTCTTTCACTCACTCCATCTTTCTGTCTGTCTGTCTCTCTCTCTCTGTCTCTTTCACTCGCTCTATCTGTCTCTCTCTCTCTCTCTGTCTGTCTGTCCGTCTCTCTCTCTGTCTCTTTCACTCACTCTGTCTGTCTGTCTGTCTGTCCGTCTCTCTCTCTGTCTCTTTCACTCACTCTGTCTGTCTGTCTGTCTGTCTGTCTGTCTGTCTGTCTGTCTGTCTGTCTCTCTCTCTCTGTCTCTTTCACTCACTCTGTCTGTCTGTCTGTCTGTCTCTCTGCCTGTCTCTCTCTCTGTCTCTTTCACTCACTCGCTCTGTCTGTCTCTCTGTCTGTCCGTCTGTCTCTGTGTGTACAGTAGCCTACATAGGATGCCCTGTGTGTGTGTGTATATACTGTGAGTGTATGGACAAATAACCTAATATGTGTGTACTTATAAAGTACCACACGTGTACTACATGTATGTGTGTAAAGGAGAGATGAAGGTGTGATTTACCGGACTCATCACCATCATCATCACCATCAGCGTGTGGAGCTCGTTTACACCTTGTGGTGACTGGTCACTGACTTGTATTTTAATGATACTCTGTCACACACACACACACACACACACACACACACACACACACACACACACACACACACACACACACACACACACACACACACACACACACACACACAGCAGACACACATACACACACACACACACACACACACACAGCAGACACACATACACACACACACACACACACACAGCAGACACACATACACACACACACACACACACTCACACTGACACATCACACACACAAGCACAGCCAGGCGGGAGAGCGGGGCAGGTGGGGTTAGCATCATCATCATCGGCATCTTCCTCTTTCGAGCCGTTGCCCCCATCTCCAGCTGTTACCCCCCATCTCCAGCTGTTACCCCGTTTCCAGCTGTTACCCCACATCTCCAACTGCTACCCCCCCATCTCCAGCTGTTACCCCCATCTCCAGCTGTTACCCCCCCCCATCTCCAGCCGTTACCCCTATCTCCATCTTCTTCTGCCGGCTTGTCCCGCGTTGTCACACCGGGCATTGGTGGGTTTATCCAGGCAGGTGTAGAAGAAGAGACACCTCTTGCTCTGGTAAATCCAATCTGCGGCTCGGCGCACTTGATGTCTTGTTGTCTTGTTGCCTTGTAGACACCATGTAGACACCTTCACAGTAGACATGTAGACACCTTCACAGTCAACATGTAGACACCATGTAGACACCTTCACAGTCAACAGGTAGACACCTTCACAGTCAACAGGTAGACACCTTGTAGACACCTTCACAGTCAACAGGAAGACACCATGTAGACACCTTCACAGTCAACAGGTAGACACCTTCACAGTCAACATGTAGACACCTTCACAGTCAACAGGTAGACACCTTCACAGTCAACAGGTAGACACCTTCACAGTCAACAGGTAGACACCATGTAGACACCTTCACAGTCAACAGGAAGACACCATGTAGACACCTTCACAGTCAACAGGAAGACACCATGTAGACACCTTCACAGTAGACATGTAGACACCTTCACAGTCAACAGGTAGACACCTTGTAGACACCTTCACAGTCAACAGGTAGACACCATGTAGACACCTTCACAGTCAACAGGTAGACACCATGTAGACACCTTCACAGTCAACAGGAAGACACCATGTAGACACCTTCACAGTCAACATGTAGACACCTTCACAGTCAACAGGTAGACACCTTCACAGTCAACATGTAGACACCTTCACAGTCAACAGGAAGACACCATGTAGACACCTTCACAGTCAACATGTAGACACCTTCACAGTCAACATGTAGACACCTTCACAGTCAACATGTAGACACCTTCACAGTCAACAGGAAGACACCATGTAGACACCTTCACAGTCAACATGTAGACACCTTCACAGTCAACAGGAAGACACCTTCACAGTCAACAGGTAGACACCATGTAGACACCTTCACAGTCAACAGGTAGACACCATGTAGGCACCTTCACAGTCAACAGGTAGACACCATGTAGACACCTTCACAGTCAACAGGTAGACACCATGTAGACACCTTCACAGTCAACAGGTAGACACCATGTAGACACCTTCACAGTCAACATGTAGACACCATGTAGACACCTTCACAGTCAACAGGTAGACACCATGTAGACACCTTCACAGTCAACAGGAAGACACCTTCACAGTCAACAGGTAGACACCATGTAGACACCTTCACAGTCAACAGGAAGACACCATGTAGACACCTTCACAGTCAACAGGTAGACACCTTCACAGTCAACATGTAGACACCTTCACAGTCAACATGGTGACACCTTCACAGTCAACATGTAGACACCTTCACAGTCAACAGGAAGACACCATGTAGACACCTTCACAGTCAACATGTAGACACCTTCACAGTCAACAGGAAGACACCTTCACAGTCAACAGGTAGACACCATGTAGACACCTTCACAGTCAACAGGTAGACACCATGTAGGCACCTTCACAGTCAACAGGTAGACACCATGTAGACACCTTCACAGTCAACAGGTAGACACCATGTAGACACCTTCACAGTCAACAGGAAGACACCATGTAGACACCTTCACAGTCAACAGGTAGACACCTTCACAGTCAACAGGTAGTCACCATGTAGACACCTTCACAGTCAACAGGAAGACACCATGTAGACACCTTCACAGTCAACAGGAAGACACCTTCACAGTCAACAGGTAGACACCATGTAGACACCTTCACAGTCAACAGGAAGACACCATGTAGACACCTTCACAGTCAACATGTAGACACCTTCACAGTCAACAGGTAGACACCTTCACAGTCAACATGTAGACACCTTCACAGTCAACAGGAAGACACCATGTAGACACCTTCACAGTCAACATGTAGACACCTTCACAGTCAACATGTAGACACCTTCACAGTCAACATGTAGACACCTTCACAGTCAACAGGAAGACACCATGTAGACACCTTCACAGTCAACATGTAGACACCTTCACAGTCAACAGGAAGACACCTTCACAGTCAACAGGTAGACACCATGTAGACACCTTCACAGTCAACAGGTAGACACCATGTAGGCACCTTCACAGTCAACAGGTACACACCATGTAGACACCTTCACAGTCAACAGGTAGACACCATGTAGACACCTTCACAGTCAACAGGAAGACACCATGTAGACACCTTCACAGTCAACAGGTAGACACCATGTAGACACCTTCACAGTCAACATGTAGACACCATGTAGACACCTTCACAGTCAACAGGTAGACACCATGTAGACACCTTCACAGTCAACAGGAAGACACCTTCACAGTCAACAGGTAGACACCATGTAGACACCTTCACAGTCAACAGGAAGACACCATGTAGACACCTTCACAGTCAACAGGTAGACACCTTCACAGTCAACATGTAGACACCTTCACAGTCAACATGGTGACACCTTCACAGTCAACATGTAGACACCTTCACAGTCAACAGGAAGACACCATGTAGACACCTTCACAGTCAACATGTAGACACCTTCACAGTCAACAGGAAGACACCTTCACAGTCAACAGGTAGACACCATGTAGACACCTTCACAGTCAACAGGTAGACACCATGTAGGCACCTTCACAGTCAACAGGTAGACACCATGTAGACACCTTCACAGTCAACAGGTAGACACCATGTAGACACCTTCACAGTCAACAGGAAGACACCATGTAGACACCTTCACAGTCAACAGGTAGACACCTTCACAGTCAACAGGTAGTCACCATGTAGACACCTTCACAGTCAACAGGAAGACACCATGTAGACACCTTCACAGTCAACAGGAAGACACCTTCACAGTCAACAGGTAGACACCATGTAGACACCTTCACAGTCAACAGGAAGACACCATGTAGACACCTTCACAGTCAACATGTAGACACCTTCACAGTCAACAGGTAGACACCTTCACAGTCAACATGTAGACACCTTCACAGTCAACAGGAAGACACCATGTAGACACCTTCACAGTCAACATGTAGACACCTTCACAGTCAACATGTAGACACCTTCACAGTCAACATGTAGACACCTTCACAGTCAACAGGAAGACACCATGTAGACACCTTCACAGTCAACATGTAGACACCTTCACAGTCAACAGGAAGACACCTTCACAGTCAACAGGTAGACACCATGTAGACACCTTCACAGTCAACAGGTAGACACCATGTAGGCACCTTCACAGTCAACAGGTAGACACCATGTAGACACCTTCACAGTCAACAGGTAGACACCATGTAGACACCTTCACAGTCAACAGGAAGACACCATGTAGACACCTTCACAGTCAACAGGTAGACACCATGTAGACACCTTCACAGTCAACAGGAAGACACCTTCACAGTCAACAGGTAGACACCATGTAGACACCTTCACAGTCAACAGGAAGACACCATGTAGACACCTTCACAGTCAACAGGTAGACACCTTCACAGTCAACATGTAGACACCTTCACAGTCAACATGGTGACACCTTCACAGTCAACAGGAAGACACCATGTAGACACCTTCACAGTCAACATGTAGACACCTTCACAGTCAACAGGAAGACACCTTCACAGTCAACAGGTAGACACCATGTAGACACCTTCACAGTCAACAGGTAGACACCATGTAGGCACCTTCACAGTCAACAGGTAGACACCATGTAGACACCTTCACAGTCAACAGGTAGACACCATGTAGACACCTTCACAGTCAACAGGTAGACACCATGTAGACACCTTCACAGTCAACAGGAAGACACCATGTAGACACCTTCACAGTCAACAGGTAGACACCTTCACAGTCAACAGGTAGTCACCATGTAGACACCTTCACAGTCAACAGGAAGACACCATGTAGACACCTTCACAGTCAACAGGAAGACACCTTCACAGTCAACAGGTAGACACCATGTAGACACCTTCACAGTCAACAGGAAGACACCATGTAGACACCTTCACAGTCAACAGGTAGACACCATGTAGACACCTTCACAGTCAACAGGTAGACACCTTCACAGTCAACATGTAGACACCTTCACAGTCAACAGGAAGACACCATGTAGACACCTTCACAGTCAACATGTAGACACCTTCACAGTCAACAGGAAGACACCTTCACAGTCAACAGGTAGACACCATGTAGACACCTTCACAGTCAACAGGTAGTCACCGTGTAGGCACCTTCACAGTCAACAGGTAGACACCATGTAGACACCTTCACAGTCAACAGGTAGACACCATGTAGACACCTTCACAGTCAACAGGAAGACACCATGTAGACACCTTCACAGTCAACAGGTAGACACCTTCACAGTCAACAGGTAGTCACCATGTAGACACCTTCACAGTCAACAGGAAGACACCATGTAGACACCTTCACAGTCAACAGGAAGACACCTTCACAGTCAACAGGTAGACACCATGTAGACACCTTCACAGTCAACAGGAAGACACCATGTAGACACCTTCACAGTCAACAGGTAGACACCATGTAGACACCTTCACAGTCAACAGGTAGACACCATGTAGACACCTTCACAGTCAACAGGTAGACACCTTGTAGACACCTTCACAGTCAACAGGTAGACACCATGTAGACACCTTCACAGTCAACAGGTAGACACCATGTAGACACCTTCACAGTCAACAGGAAGACACCATGTAGACACCTTCACAGTCAACAGGTAGACACCTTCACAGTCAACATGTAGACACCTTCACAGTCAACAGGAAGACACCATGTAGACACCTTCACAGTCAACATGTAGACACCTTCACAGTCAACAGGAAGACACCATGTAGAAACCTTCACAGTCAACAGGTAGACACCTTCACAGTCAACAGGTAGACACCATGTAGACACCTTCACAGTCAACAGGTAGACACCATGTAGACACCTTCACAGTCAACAGGTAGACACCATGTAGACACCTTCACAGTCAACATGTAGACACCTTCACAGTCAACAGGAAGACACCATGTAGACACCTTCACAGTCAACAGGAAGACACCATGTAGACACCTTCACAGTCAACAGGAAGACACCATGTAGGCACCTTCACAGTCAACAGGTAGACACCATGTAGACACCTTCACAGTCAACAGGTAGACACCTTCACAGTCAACGGGTAGACACCATGTAGACACCTTCACAGTCAACAGGAAGACACCATGTAGACACCTTCACAGTCAATATGTAGACACCTTCACAGTCAACAGGAAGACACCATGTAGACACCTTCACAGTCAACAGGAAGACACCATGTAGACACCTTCACAGTCAACAGGAAGACACCATGTAGACACCTTCACAGTCAACATGTAGACACCTTCACAGTCAACAGGTAGACACCATGTAGACACCTTCACAGTCAACATGTAGACACCTTCACAGTCAACAGGTAGACACCTTCACAGTCAACAGGTAGACACCATGTAGACACCTTCACAGTCAACATGTAGACACCTTCACAGTCAACAGGTAGACACCATGTAGACACCTTCACAGTCAACATGTAGACACCTTCACAGTCAACAGGTAGACACCTTCACAGTCAACAGGTAGACACCATGTAGACACCTTCACAGTCAACATGTAGACACCTTCACAGTCAACAGGTAGACACCATGTAGGCACCTTCACAGTCAACAGGTAGACACCATGTAGACACCTTCACAGTCAACAGGTAGACACCTTCACAGTCAACAGGTAGACACCATGTAGGTACCTTCACAGTCAACAGGTAGACACCATGTAGGCACCTTCACAGTCAACAGGTAGACACCATGTAGGCACCTTCACAGTCAACAGGTAGACACCATGTAGGCACCTTCACAGTCAACAGGTAGACACCATGTAGACACCTTCACAGTCAACAGGTAGACACCATGTAGACACCTTCACAGTCAACAGGTAGACACCATGTAGACACCTTCACAGTCAACAGGTAGACACCATGTAGACACCTTCAAAGTCAACAGGTAGACACCATGTAGACACCTTCACAGTCAACATGTAGACACCTTCACAGTCAACAGGTAGACACCATGTAGGCACCTTCACAGTCAACAGGTAGACACCATGTAGACACCTTCACAGTCAACAGGTAGACACCATGTAGACACCTTCACAGTCAACATGTAGACACCTTCACAGTCAACAGGTAGACACCATGTAGACACCTTCACAGTCAACAGGTAGACACCATGTAGGCACCTTCACAGTCAACAGGAAGACACCATGTAGACACCTTCACAGTCAACAGGTAGACACCTTCACAGTCAACATGTAGACACCTTCACAGTCAACAGGAAGACACCATGTAGACACCTTCACAGTCAACATGTAGACACCTTCACAGTCAACAGGAAGACACCATGTAGACACCTTCACAGTCAACAGGTAGACACCTTCACAGTCAACAGGTAGACACCATGTAGACACCTTCACAGTCAACAGGTAGACACCATGTAGACACCTTCACAGTCAACAGGTAGACACCATGTAGACACCTTCACAGTCAACATGTAGACACCTTCACAGTCAACAGGAAGACACCATGTAGACACCTTCACAGTCAACAGGAAGACACCATGTAGACACCTTCACAGTCAACAGGAAGACACCATGTAGGCACCTTCACAGTCAACAGGTAGACACCATGTAGACACCTTCACAGTCAACAGGTAGACACCTTCACAGTCAACAGGTAGACACCATGTAGACACCTTCACAGTCAACAGGAAGACACCATGTAGACACCTTCACAGTCAACATGTAGACACCTTCACAGTCAACAGGAAGACACCATGTAGACACCTTCACAGTCAACAGGAAGACACCATGTAGACACCTTCACAGTCAACAGGAAGACACCATGTAGACACCTTCACAGTCAACATGTAGACACCTTCACAGTCAACAGGTAGACACCATGTAGACACCTTCACAGTCAACAGGTAGACACCTTCACAGTCAACAGGTAGACACCTTCACAGTCAACAGGTAGACACCATGTAGACACCTTCACAGTCAACATGTAGACACCTTCACAGTCAACAGGTAGACACCATGTAGACACCTTCACAGTCAACAGGTAGACACCTTCACAGTCAACAGGTAGACACCTTCACAGTCAACAGGTAGACACCATGTAGACACCTTCACAGTCAACATGTAGACACCTTCACAGTCAACAGGTAGACACCATGTAGGCGGCTTCACAGTCAACAGGTAGACACCATGTAGACACCTTCACAGTCAACAGGTAGACACCATGTAGGCACCTTCACAGTCAACAGGTAGACACCATGTAGGCACCTTCACAGTCAACAGGTAGACACCATGTAGGCACCTTCACAGTCAACAGGTAGACACCATGTAGGCACCTTCACAGTCAACAGGTAGACACCATGTAGGCACCTTCACAGTCAACAGGTAGACACCATGTAGACACCTTCACAGTCAACAGGTAGACACCATGTAGACACCTTCACAGTCAACAGGTAGACACCATGTAGACACCTTCAAAGTCAACAGGTAGACACCATGTAGACACCTTCACAGTCAACATGTAGACACCTTCACAGTCAACATGTAGACACCTTCACAGTCAACAGGTAGACACCATGTAGGCACCTTCACAGTCAACAGGTAGACACCATGTAGACACCTTCACAGTCAACAGGTAGACACCATGTAGACACCTTCACAGTCAACATGTAGACACCTTCACAGTCAACAGGTAGACACCATGTAGACACCTTCACAGTCAACATGTAGACACCTTCACAGTCAACATGTAGACACCTTCACAGTCAACAGGTAGACACCATGTAGGCACCTTCACAGTCAACAGGTAGACACCATGTAGACACCTTCACAGTCGACAGGTAGACACCATATAGACACCTTCACAGTCGACATGTAGACACCATGTAGACACCTTCACAGTCAACATGTAGACACCTTCACAGTCAACAGGTAGACACCATGTAGACACCTTCACAGTCAACAGGTAGACACCATGTAGACACCTTCACAGTCAACATGTAGACACCTTCACAGTCAACAGGTAGACACCATGTAGGCACCTTCACAGTCAACAGGTAGACACCATGTAGACACCTTCACAGTCAACAGGTAGACACCATGTAGGCACCTTCACAGTCAACAGGTAGACACCATGTAGGCACCTTCACAGTCAACAGGTAGACACCATGTAGGCACCTTCACAGTCAACAGGTAGACACCTTCACAGTCAACATGTAGACACCTTCACAGTCAACATGTAGACACCTTCACAGTCAACAGGTAGACACCATGTAGACACCTTCACAGTCAACAGGTAGACACCATGTAGGCACCTTCACAGTCAACAGGTAGACACCATGTAGGCACCTTCACAGTCAACTTGTAGACACCATGTAGACACCTTCACAGTCAACAGGTAGACACCATGTAGGCACCTTCACAGTCAACAGGTAGACACCATGTAGGCACCTTCACAGTCAACAGGTAGACACCATGTAGACACCTTCACAGTCAACAGGTAGACACCATGTAGACACCTTCAAAGTCAACAGGTAGACACCATGTAGACACCTTCACAGTCAACATGTAGACACCTTCACAGTCAACATGTAGACACCTTCACAGTCAACAGGTAGACACCATGTAGACACCTTCACAGTCAACAGGTAGACACCATGTAGGCACCTTCACAGTCAACAGGTAGACACCATGTAGACACCTTCACAGTCAACAGGTAGACACCATGTAGACACCTTCACAGTCAACATGTAGACACCTTCACAGTCAACAGGTAGACACCATGTAGGCACCTTCACAGTCAACAGGTAGACACCATGTAGACACCTTCACAGTCAACAGGTAGACACCATGTAGACACCTTCACAGTCAACAGGTAGACACCATGTAGACACCTTCACAGTCAACAGGTAGACACCATGTAGGCACCTTCACAGTCAACAGGTAGACACCATGTAGACACCTTCACAGTCAACATGTAGACACCTTCACAGTCAACATGTAGACACCTTCACAGTCAACATGTAGACACCTTCACAGTCAACAGGTAGACACCATGTAGGCACCTTCACAGTCAACAGGTAGACACCATGTAGACACCTTCACAGTCGACAGGTAGACACCATATAGACACCTTCACAGTCGACATGTAGACACCGTGTAGACACCTTCACAGTCAACATGTAGACACCTTCACAGTCAACAGGTAGACACCATGTAGACACCTTCACAGTCAACAGGTAGACACCATGTAGACACCTTCACAGTCAACATGTAGACACCTTCACAGTCAACATGTAGACACCTTCACAGTCAACAGGTAGACACCTTGTAGGCACCTTCACAGTCAACAGGTAGACACCATGTAGGCACCTTCACAGTCAACAGGTAGACACCATGTAGGCACCTTCACAGTCAACAGGTAGACACCATGTAGGCACCTTCACAGTCAACAGGTAGACACCATGTAGGCACCTTCACAGTCAACAGGTAGACACCATGTAGACACCTTCAAAGTCAACAGGTAGACACCATGTAGACACCTTCACAGTCAACATGTAGACACCTTCACAGTCAACATGTAGACACCTTCACAGTCAACAGGTAGACACCATGTGGGCACCTTCACAGTCAACAGGTAGACACCATGTAGACACCTTCACAGTCGACAGGTAGACACCATATAGACACCTTCACAGTCAACATGTAGACACCATGTAGACACCTTCACAGTCAACAGGTAGACACCATGTAGACACCTTCACAGTCAACATGTAGACACCTTCACAGTCAACAGGTAGACACCATGTAGACACCTTCACAGTCAACAGGTAGACACCATATAGACACCTTCACAGTCAACAGGTAGACACCTTCACAGTCAACAGGTAGACACCATATAGGCACCTTCACAGTCAACATGTAGACACCTTCACAGTCAACAGGTAGACACCATGTAGACACCTTCACAGTCAACAGGTAGACACCATGTAGGCACCTTCAAAGTCAACAGGTAGACACCATGTAGACACCGTCATAGTCAACATGTAGACACCTTCACAGTCAACATGTAGACACCTTCACAGTCAACAGGTAGACACCATGTAGGCACCTTCACAGTCAACAGGTAGACACCATGTAGACACCTTCACAGTCAACATGTAGACACCTTCACAGTCAACAGGTAGACACCTTCACAGTCAACAGGTAGACACCATGTAGACACCTTCACAGTCAACAGGTAGACACCGTGTAGACACCTTCACAGTCAACAGGTAGACACCATGTAGGCACCTTCACAGTCAACAGGTAGACACCATGTAGACACCTTCACAGTCAACAGGTAGACACCATGTAGACACCTTCACAGTCAACAGGTAGACACCATGTAGACACCTTCACAGTCAACAGGTAGACACCATGTAGGCACCTTCACAGTCAACAGGTAGACACCATGTAGGCACCTTCACAGTCAACAGGTAGACATCATGTAGGCACCTTCACAGTCAACAGGTAGACACCATGTAGACACCTTCACAGTCAACAGGTAGACACCATGTAGACACCTTCACAGTCAACTTGTAGACACCATGTAGACACCTTCACAGTCAACATGTAGACACCATGTAGACACCTTCACAGTCACCATGTAGACACCTTCAGTCACCATGTAGACACCTTCACAGTCAACAGGTAGACACCATGTAGGCACCTTCGCAGTCAACAGGTAGACACCATGTAGGCACCTTCACAGTCAACAGGTAGACACCATGTAGGCCCCTTCACAGTCAACAGGTAGACACCATGTAGGCCCCTTCACAGTCAACAGGTAGACACCATGTAGGCCCCTTCACAGTCAACAGGTAGACACCATGTAGGCACCTTCACAGTCAACAGGTAGACACCATGTAGGCACCTTCACAGTCAACAGGTAGACACCATGTAGACACCTTCACAGTCAACAGGTAGACACCTTCACAGTCAACATGTAGACACCTTCACAGTCAACATGTAGACACCTTCACAGTCAACGTGTAGACACCTTCACAGTCAACGTGTAGACACCTTCACAGTCAACAGGTAGACACCATGTAGGCACCTTCACAGTCAACAGGTAGACACCATGTAGACACCTTCACAGTCAACGTGTAGACACCATGTAGACACCTTCACAGTCAACAGGTAGACACCATGTAGACACCTTCACAGTCAACAGGTAGACACCATGTAGACACCTTCACAGTCAACAGGTAGACACCATGTAGGCACCTTCACAGTCAACAGGTAGACACCATGTAGGCACCTTCACAGTCAACAGGTAGACACCATGTAGGCACCTTCACAGTCAACAGGTAGACACCATGTAGGCACCTTCACAGTCAACAGGTAGTCACCATGTAGGCACCTTCACAGTCAACAGGTAGACACCTTCACAGTCAACATGTAGACACCTTCACAGTCAACAGGTAGACACCATGTAGGCACCTTCACAGTCAACAGGTAGACACCATGTAGACACCTTCACAGTCGACAGGTAGACACCATATAGACACCTTCACAGTCAACATGTAGACACCATGTAGACACCTTCACAGTCAACAGGTAGACACCATGTAGACACCTTCACAGTCAACATGTAGACACCTTCACAGTCAACAGGTAGACACCATGTAGACACCTTCACAGTCAACAGGTAGACACCATATAGACACCTTCACAGTCAACAGGTAGACACCTTCACAGTCAACAGGTAGACACCATATAGGCACCTTCACAGTCAACATGTAGACACCTTCACAGTCAACAGGTAGACACCATGTAGACACCTTCACAGTCAACAGGTAGACACCATGTAGGCACCTTCAAAGTCAACAGGTAGACACCATGTAGACACCGTCATAGTCAACATGTAGACACCTTCACAGTCAACATGTAGACACCTTCACAGTCAACAGGTAGACACCATGTAGGCACCTTCACAGTCAACAGGTAGACACCATGTAGACACCTTCACAGTCAACATGTAGACACCTTCACAGTCAACAGGTAGACACCTTCACAGTCAACAGGTAGACACCATGTAGACACCTTCACAGTCAACAGGTAGACACCATGTAGACACCTTCACAGTCAACAGGTAGACACCTTCACAGTCAACAGGTAGACACCATGTAGACACCTTCACAGTCAACAGGTAGACACCATGTAGACACCTTCACAGTCAACAGGTAGACACCATGTAGACACCTTCACAGTCAACAGGTAGACACCATGTAGGCACCTTCACAGTCAACAGGTAGACACCATGTAGACACCTTCACAGTCAACAGGTAGACACCATGTAGACACCTTCACAGTCAACAGGTAGACACCATGTAGGCACCTTCACAGTCAACAGGTAGACACCATGTAGACACCTTCACAGTCACCATGTAGACACCTTCAGTCACCATGTAGACACCTTCACAGTCAACAGGTAGACACCATGTAGACACCTTCACAGTCAACAGGTAGACACCATGTAGACACCTTCACAGTCAACAGGTAGACACCATGTAGACACCTTCACAGTCAACAGGTAGACAACATGTAGACACCTTCACAGTCAACAGGTAGACACCATGTAGGCACCTTCACAGTCAACAGGTAGACACCATGTAGGCACCTTCACAGTCAACAGGTAGACATCATGTAGACACCTTCACAGTCAACAGGTAGACACCTTGTAGGCACCCTCACAGTCAACAGGTAGACACCATGTAGGCACCTTCACAGTCAACAGGTAGACACCATGTAGGCACCTTCACAGTCAACAGGTAGACACCATGTAGGCACCTTCACAGTCAACAGGTAGACACCATGTAGACACCTTCACAGTCAACAGGTAGACACCATGTAGACACCTTCACAGTCAACAGGTAGACACCATGTAGACACCTTCACAGTCAACAGGTAGACAACATGTAGACACCTTCACAGTCAACAGGTAGACACCATGTAGGCACCTTCACAGTCAACAGGTAGACACCATGTAGGCACCTTCACAGTCAACAGGTAGACATCATGTAGACACCTTCACAGTCAACAGGTAGACACCTTGTAGGCACCCTCACAGTCAACAGGTAGACACCATGTAGGCACCTTCACAGTCAACAGGTAGACACCATGTAGGCACCTTCACAGTCAACAGGTAGACACCATGTAGGCACCTTCACAGTCAACAGGTAGACACCATGTAGACACCTTCACAGTCAACAGGTAGACACCATGTAGACACCTTCACAGTCAACATGTAGACACCATGTAGACACCTTCACAGTCACCATGTAGACACCTTCAGTCACCATGTAGACACCTTCACAGTCAACAGGTAGACACCATGTAGGCACCTTCGCAGTCAACAGGTAGACACCATGTAGGCCCCTTCACAGTCAACAGGTAGACACCATGTAGGCCCCTTCACAGTCAACAGGTAGACACCATGTAGGCACCTTCACAGTCAACAGGTAGACACCTTCACAGTCAACAGGTAGACACCATGTAGACACCTTCACAGTCAACAGGTAGACACCTTCACAGTCAACATGTAGACACCTTCACAGTCAACGTGTAGACACCTTCACAGTCAACGTGTAGACACCTTCACAGTCAACGTGTAGACACCTTCACAGTCAACAGGTAGACACCATGTAGACACCTTCACAGTCAACAGGTAGACACCATGTAGACACCTTCACAGTCAACGTGTAGACACCTTCACAGTCAACAGGAAGACACCATGTAGACACCTTCACAGTCAACAGGTAGACACCATGTAGACACCTTCACAGTCAACAGGTAGACACCATGTAGACACCTTCACAGTCAACAGGTAGACACCATGTAGACACCTTCACAGTCAACATGTAGACACCTTCACAGTCAACGTGTAGACACCTTCACAGTCAACGTGTAGACACCTTCACAGTCAACGTGTAGACACCTTCACAGTCAACAGGTAGACACCATGTAGGCACCTTCACAGTCAACGTGTAGACACCTTCACAGTCAACAGGTAGACACCATGTAGGCACCTTCACAGTCAACAGGTAGACACCATGTAGACACCTTCACAGTCAACGTGTAGACACCTTCACAGTCAACAGGTAGACACTAGGGATGCCCCCCGAAACCCGGTTCTAAACGGGAACCGGTTCTAAATTAGTAAAAACCAGAGCATTTTTAAGATCCGACGTTTTCGGTTCTGCTATCGGTAGTCGGTAGGTACTCGAGAAATCATGGAGTGAGATTTATATTGTGGCAATTGTGTTTTTCGAGGAATTTAAACGTCGCGAACATAATCTTGTTCGCCGTTTTCTCCATCTCTCTGTCTCTCTCTCTTACTGCGCGAGGGGCGGGGCTGTGCTGTGCTCCACACACTCTCTCACACACACACAGACAGCTCTGCTCAAGGGCTCATCATGGCGGAGAGAACTAAACGCTCAAAAGTTTGGGTATATTTTTCAAAAGTCGATGACAACAACGCTCGTTGCCACAAGTGCAACAAATCATTTGCCAGTAAGGGAGGCAATACAAGCAATCTGTCGAAACATCTTTTGTCGAAACATGGTATTAATCTGCAGAAATGCGGCGTTTTCCACTGCTTTGCTCGTAGTGTTCCATCCACGTCCACTGCAGGTAAGCTGTATGAGCCATAGATACGGAGTTAGCTAGGCTAATAACGAATTATTACGAATAGGCCAATAAATAAAATTGCTTAGCTAATTGTTTAGCTACAAATATATAAGCCATAGATACGGAGTTAGCTAGGCTAATAACGAATTATTACGAATAGGCCAATAAATAAAATATAATTGCTTAGCTAATTGTTTAGCTACAAATATATAAGCCATAGATACAGAGTTAGCTAGGCTAATAACGAATTGTTACGAATAGGCCAATAAATAAGATATACGTGCTTAGCTAATTGTTTAGCTACAAATATATAAGCCATAGATACGGAGTTAGCTAGGCTAATAGCCGGGGACACTATAAGTCAGGAGAGATCATGACTCCTGCCGGAGAAGGCAGATATGTTGATTTTTCTGCAGAAGAACGGTTAGGATAATGTTCTAGGTTCACAGTCAACAGGTAGTCACCGTGTAGGCACCTTCACAGTCAACAGGTAGGCACCTTCACAGTCAACAGGTAGACACCATGTAGACACCTTCACAGTCAACAGGTAGGCACCATGTAGACACCTTCACAGTCAACAGGTAGGCACCGTGTAGACACCTTCACAGTCAACAGGTAGTCACCATGTAGACACCTTCACAGTCAACATGTAGACACCTTCACAGTCAACAGGTAGGCACCATGTAGACACCTTCACAGTCAACAGGTAGGCACCATGTAGACACCTTCACAGTCAACAGGTAGGCACCGTGTAGACACCTTCACAGTCAACAGGTAGTCACCATGTAGACACCTTCACAGTCAACAGGTAGTCACCGTGTAGACACCTTCACAGTCAACAGGTAGTCACCATGTAGACACCTTCACAGTCAACAGGTAGGCACCATGTAGACACCTTCACAGTCAACAGGTAGGCACCGTGTAGACACCTTCACAGTCAACAGGTAGTCACCGTGTAGACACCTTCACAGTCAACAGGTAGTCACCGTGTAGACACCTTCACAGTCAACAGGTAGTCACCGTGTAGACACCTTCACAGTCAACAGGTAGACACCATGTAGACACCTTCACAGTCAACAGGTAGACACCATGTAGACACCTTCACAGTCAACAGGTAGTCACCGTGTAGACACCTTCACAGTCAACAGGTAGTCACCGTGTAGACACCTTCACAGTCAACAGGTAGTCACCGTGTAGACACCTTCACAGTCAACAGGTAGACACCGTGTAGACACCTTCACAGTCAACAGGTAGACACCGTGTAGACACCTTCACAGTCAACAGGTAGTCACCGTGTAGACACCTTCACAGCGCTGCGGGATGGAAGTTTAAACCGCATGACCTGAGAGGCTGCAGCACCTTCGTCATGAAGGACCGATCTCGTCTAACGAGACGAACTTCATTTAAAACATCTGAGAACTCGCAACCTGAAGACGGAGACAAGATCCAAAACAAACGACAGACAACTAAGGAACGACGAACGAATGAGGACAGACAGACACAGAGACAGACATAAAGACAGACACACAGACACAGTGAGACAGAGACAGACAGAGACAGACAGACAGAAACAGACAGAGAGACAGACAGAGACAGAAACAGACATAAAGACAGACACACAGACAGAGAGACAGACAGAGACACAGACAGAGACAGACACACAGTAAGAGAGACAGACAGAGACACAGACAGACAGAGAGACAGAAACAGACAGAGAGACAGAAACAGACATAAAGACAGACACACAGACAGAGAGACAGACACACAGACAGAGACAGACACACAGTAAGAGAGACAGACAGAGACACAGACAGACAGAGAGACAGACACACAGACAGAGACAGACACACAGTAAGAGAGACAGACAGAGACACAGACAGACAGAGAGACAGAGAGAGACAGAGAGACAGACAGAGAGAGAGAGACAGGTGTATTTACTCGTACGAACCGTCTTACCGTGCTGCTGAATGTGACATGCGGGCATGTTTCCGGTGCGTCCTCGAGCTCGCGCCGGTTGGACAACATGACCTCACCGCCGTCTCGCGACCATGTCGGTGTCTCCCGGTAAAGCGACTGTCCGTTGAGGCTCGCGCTGCGAGGAAGTCCGCTGGGTTCCCACGCGACTGAAGCTCCACCCCCTTCTTAAACGCTCCGTCCGTCTGTGTCCGTTACGTCCGTCACACACTTCAGCCTCACCCGCGCGAGCGTTTACGCACCTGTGTCACGCGCGCACGCGCACGCTCAAAAATGTCCTCGAGTTTTCTGAACGTGATCAGAACATGAAACCCAAGCCCTCCATTCTTCCGCTCGCGCGCGCACTGCACCCTGCTCGCGCCCGCACGCCCGCGCGCACACACGTGCGATTTGAAACCGGCCGGTCATTAACAAAAAGTGCGACACTCGGACCCGTTTTCTGGGAACAGGAAGTAGCAGGCAGCGAGCCTCATAATAGTAATTACAGGCCTGGTGCATGCCGGGACATTGGCCTCCCGCTGTCCCGTGCATCCCCCTTAATCCACAGAAAAACAATTAGTGGAAACACGCCCGCGCGCACACAGCGGGTCAGAGACTCGTATGTTTGTTTGATTCCACAGCAGGGACGAAGACCCGACATGGACCCCCGACTCCTCCAACCACGACCCGACATGGATCCCCGACTCCTCCAACCAAAACCCGACATGGACCCCCCCGACTCCTCCAACCAAGACCCGACATGGACCCCCCCGACTCCTCCAACCAAGACCCGACATGGACCCCCGACTCCTCCAACCAAGACCCGACATGGACCCCCGACTCCTCCAACCAAGACCCGACATGGACCCCCGACTCCTCCAACCAAGACCCGACATGGACCCCCGACTCCTCCAACCAAGACCCGACATGGACCCCCGACTCTTCCAACCAAGACCCGACATGGACCCCCGACTCCTCCAACTAAGACCCGACATGGACCCCCGACTCCTCCAACCAAGACCCGGCATGGATCCAGACTCCTCCAACCAAAACCCGACATGGACCCGGACTCCTCCGACCAAAACACAGCAGCTGTGTGTGTGTACGTATGTATGCTTGTGTGTGTGTGTGTGTGAGAAGAGAGAGAAGGCAACAGACAAAGGAGAGAAGAGGGAGAGAGGGAGAGACAGAGAAGAGGGAGGAAAGAGAGGGGTGAGAGAAGAGGGAGCGAGAGAAGAGGGGAGAGAGAGGATTGATAAGGGGGAGGGAGAGAGAAGAGGGAGAGAAGAGAGGGAGAGAGGGGGAGCGAGAGGAGAGAGAGAGGAGGGGGAGAGAAGAGAGAGGGGAGAGAAGAGGGAGAGAGGAGAGAGAGGGGGAGAGAGATTGATAAGAGGGGGAGGGAGAGAGAAGAGGGAGAGAAGAGAGGGAGAGCGAGAGGAGAGAGAGAGGAGGGGGAGAGAAGAGAGAGGGGAGAGAAGAGGGAGAGAGGAGAGAGAGGGGGAGAGAGAAGAGGAGAGAGATTGATAAGAGGGGGAGGGAGAAAGAGGAAGAAAGGGAGAGGAGAGGGGGAGGGAGAGCGAGATCGAGAGGAGAGAAAGAGAGCGATAAAGAGAAGAGCGAGGGGAGGAAGACAGAGAAGAGGGAGAGGACACAGAAGACGAGAGGAGAGGGAGAGAAGCGGAGGAGAGAGGAGAGAGAAGAGGGACAGGAGGGACAGAAGAGGGGGAGGGAAAGAGATAGAGAAAAGAGGGACAGGAGGGACAGAAGAGGGAGGAGAGAGATAGAAAGAAGAGGGAGGAAGAGAGAGAGAGAGGGAGGAAGAGGAGGTGAGCTTGGTTTTTTATCCGTGGTGCCTCCAGCATCAGAAGTGAAGCGACAGGAGCAGCTTCCCCAGAACAGGAAACACAACCTGCTGTAAAGAAGAGACGACACCACTCGTCCTCAACGTTCACTCGTTTATTCTCGGTTATGTAAGATGACCAGAACATGGAGCGAGACACAGAACATCTGCAGCATCACAGCCAAGTCACTCCTCGGCCTCGGGTGAGAAACGTGTGACATGTTTCCCAGCAGCCCCGTGGTTTTCATCCGACAGTCCATCCATCCTGTCGGCGTTCCGGTCTTCACAGCCGTGAAGTCCACCTTCTGCTCTTCGTCTGAACCAGCTGGATGGAAGGACTGACGGCTCCAGCACAACCCAGATGAGGGTGTTTTTCAATGATACCAGATAAATTCAGAATGGTCCACATCAGAACCAGAGCAGACAAAACAATCCACACACACACATACAGAACAGAGCATACAGAACAGAACAGAACATACAGAACAGAGCAAACAGAACAGAACATACAGAACAGAACATACAGAACAGAGCATACAGAACAGAACATACAGAACAGAGCAAACAGAACAGAGCATACAGAACAGAGCATACAGAACAGAACATACAGAACAGAACAAACAGAACAGAACATACAGAACAGAACATACAGAACAGAACAAACAGAACAGAACATACAGAACAGAACATACAGAACAGAACAGAGCAAACAGAACAGAACATACAGAACAGAACATACAGAACAGAACATACAGAACGGAACAGAGCAAACAGAACAGAACATACAGAACAGAACATACAGAACAGAGCATACAGAACAGAACATACAGAACAGAACAGAGCATACAGAACAGAACAGAGCTAGAGCTCATCTAGACATGGAGGACAGAACACACTGGGGTAAAGGTCTACCACCTCATTCTGCTCTCTGCTGCCTTAGTGGATTTATCAATATCCACGTCATATACACATCTGGACCAGTACCGACAGCTGTGTGTTCTGGACATATGGTAGATAAATGCAATGTGACATGACATGACATGACATGACATGAGCGCGTGTGTGTGTGTGTGTGTGTGTGTGTGTGTGTGTGTGTGTGTGTGTGTGTGTGTGTGTGTGTTAGGACAGCTGGAGGAGGTAGTAGGCAGTGGAGGCCAGCAGAGCTCCACAGAGCGATACGAGGAGCCATGTCCTGTACCTCTCCCACCTCCCCCCCTCCTCCTCCACCTCCTCTCTTCTCCCTCTCTTCTTACCCCTCCTGCCCCTCTGACGTTTCTCAAAGGCCTCCAACTCAGCCTGGAGAGAGAGACACCCAGACAGAGAGACACAAAAAGAGACAGAGACAGACAAACACAGACAGACAGACAGACAGACAGACAAAGACAGAGAGATACACACACAGAGAAAGACAGACAGAGTGAGAGAGAGACACACACAGACAGAGACACAGACAGACAGACAGGCAGAGTGAGAGAGAGACAGAGAGAGAGAGAGAGACAGCAACAGACAGAGACACAGACCGAGAGAGACAGACAGAGAGAGACAGAGAGAGAGAGATCAACAGACAGAGAGAGAGAGACACACACACAGACAGAGAGAGAGAAAGGGGGGATATGTGTTAGTCAGGGTCATGGTGGATCACCGGTTGGTAATGAGCAGTCATGCTGTGAAACACCTGCAGGGAAAGACGTTCATATGATGGACACTGAGGTCACACCAGCAAAATACAACTGAACCCAACCAACAAACCAGTCCTCATCTGGCCATCAACACTAAAACCAGTCTTCATCTGGTCATCAACACTTAAACCAGTCATCATCTGGCCATCAACACTAAAACCAGTCATCATCTGGTCATCAACACTAAAACCAGTCATCATCTGGTCATCAACACTTAAACCAGTCATCATCTGGTCATCAACACTAAAACCAGTCATCATCTGGTCATCAACACTAAAACCAGTCATCATCTGGCCATCAACACTAAAACCAGTCTTCATCTGGCCATCAACACTAAAACCAGTCATCATCTGGCCATCAACACTAAAACCAGTCATCATCTGGCCATCAACACTAAAACCAGTCATCATCTGGCCATCAACACTAAAACCAGTCATCATCTGGTCATCAACACTTAAACCAGTCATCATCTGGTCATCAACACTAAAACCAGTCTTCATCTGGCCATCAACACTAAAACCAGTCATCATCTGGCCATCAACACTAAAACCAGTCATCATCTGCCCATCAACACTAAAACCAGTCTTCATCTGGCCATCAACACTAAAACCAGTCATCATCTGGTCATCAACACTAAAACCAGTCATCATCTGCCCATCAACACTAAAACCAGTCATCATCTGGCCATCATCACTAAAACCAGTCATGTGGTCATCAACACTAAAACCAGTCATCATCTGGCCATCAACACTAAAACCAGTCATGTGGTCATCAACACTAAAACCAGTCATCATCTGGCCATCAACACTAAAACCAGTCATGTGGTCATCATCACTAAAACCAGTCATGTGGTCATCAACACTAAAACCAGTCATCATCTGGTCATCAACACTAAAACCAGTCATCATCTGGCCATCAACACTAAAACCAGTCTTCATCTGGCCATCAACACTAAAACCAGTCTTCATCTGCCCATCAACACTAAAACCAGTCTTCATCTGGCCATCAACACTAAAACCAGTCATCATCTGCCCATCAACACTAAAACCAGTCATCATCTGGCCATCATCACTAAAACCAGTCATGTGGTCATCAACACCAAAGTCATCATCTGGTCATCAACACTTAAACCAGTCATCATCTGGTCATCAACACTAAAACCAGTCTTCATCTGGCCATCAACACTAAAACCAGTCTTCATCTGGTCATCAACACTAAAACCAGTCATCATCTGGCCATCAACACTAAAACCAGTCATCATCTGGCCATCAACACTAAAACCAGTCATCATCTGGTCATCAACACTAAAACCAGTCATCATCTGGCCATCAACACTAAAACCAGTCTTCATCTGGTCATCAACACTAAAACCAGTCTTCATCTGCCCATCAACACTAAAACCAGTCATCATCTGGTCATCAACACTAAAACCAGTCATCATCTGGCCATCAACACTAAAACCAGTCATCATCTGGCCATCAACACTAAAACCAGTCTTCATCTGCCCATCAACACTAAAACCAGTCTTCATCTGGCCATCAACACTAAAACCAGTCATCATCTGCCCATCAACACTAAAACCAGTCATCATCTGGCCATCAACACTAAAACCAGTCATGTGGTCATCAACACCAAAGTCATCATCTGGTCATCAACACTAAAACCAGACATCATCTGGCCATCAACACTAAAACCAGTCTTCATCTGGCCATCAACACTAAAACCAGTCTTCATCTGGCCATCAACACTA
Source organism: Lampris incognitus (assembly GCF_029633865.1). Classification (NCBI taxonomy): domain Eukaryota; kingdom Metazoa; phylum Chordata; class Actinopteri; order Lampriformes; family Lampridae; genus Lampris; species Lampris incognitus. Next base: position 2,451,931 of record NC_079230.1, on the reverse strand, counting down.
AAACCAGTCTTCATCTGGTCATCAACACTAAAACCAGTCATCTGGTCATCAACACTTAAACCAGTCATCATCTGGTCATCAACACTAAAACCAGTCTTCATCTGGCCATCAACACTAAAACCAGTCTTCATCTGGTCATCAACACTAAAACCAGTCATCATCTGGCCATCAACACTAAAACCAGTCATCATCTGGCCATCAACACTAAAACCAGTCATCATCTGGTCATCAACACTAAAACCAGTCATCATCTGGCCATCAACACTAAAACCAGTCTTCATCTGGTCATCAACACTAAAACCAGTCTTCATCTGCCCATCAACACTAAAACCAGTCATCATCTGGTCATCAACACTAAAACCAGTCATCATCTGGCCATCAACACTAAAACCAGTCATCATCTGGCCATCAACACTAAAACCAGTCTTCATCTGCCCATCAACACTAAAACCAGTCTTCATCTGGCCATCAACACTAAAACCAGTCATCATCTGCCCATCAACACTAAAACCAGTCATCATCTGGCCATCAACACTAAAACCAGTCATGTGGTCATCAACACCAAAGTCATCATCTGGTCATCAACACTAAAACCAGACATCATCTGGCCATCAACACTAAAACCAGTCTTCATCTGGCCATCAACACTAAAACCAGTCTTCATCTGGTCATCAACACTAAAACCGGTCTTCATCTGCCCATCAACACTAAAACCAGTCATCATCTGGTCATCAACACTAAAACCAGTCTTCATCTGCCCATCAACACTAAAACCAGTCTTCATCTGGCCATCAACACTAAAACCAGTCATCATCTGGCCATCATCACTAAAACCAGTCATGTGGTCATCAACACCAAAGTCATCATCTGGTCATCAACACTTAAACCAGTCATCATCTGGTCATCAACACTAAAACCAGTCATCATCTGGTCATCAACACTAAAACCAGTCATCATCTGGTCATCAACACTAAAACCAGTCTTCATCTGGTCATCAACACTAAAACCAGTCATCATCTTGTCATCAACACTAAAACCAGTCATCATCTGGTCATCAACACTAAAACCAGTCATCATCTGGCCATCAACACTAAAACCAGTCATCATCTGGTCATCAACACTAAAACCAGTCATCATCTGGTCATCAACACTAAAACCAGTCTTCATCTGCCCATCAGCACTAAAACCAGTCTTCATCTGCCCATCAACACTAAAACCAGTCCTCATCTGGTCATCAACACTAAAACCAGTCATCATCTGGTCATCAACACTAAAACCAGTCATCATCTGGCCATCAACACTAAAACCAGTCTTCATCTGGTCATCAACACTAAAACCAGTCTTCATCTGCCCATCAACACTAAAACCAGTCATCATCTGGCCATCAACACTAAAACCAGTCATCATCTGGCCATCAACACTAAAACCAGTCATCATCTGGTCATCAACACTAAAACCAGTCATCATCTGGTCATCAACACTAAAACCAGTCATCATCTGGTCATCAACACTAAAACCAGTCTTCATCTGCCCATCAACACTAAAACCAGTCATCATCTGGTCATCAACACTAAAACCAGTCATCATCTGGTCATCAACACTAAAACCAGTCATCATCTCGCCATCAACACTAAAACCAGTCATCATGTGGTCATCAACACTAAAACCAGTCATCATCTGGTCATCAACACTAAAACCAGTCATCATCTGCCCATCAACACTAAAACCAGTCATCATCTGGCCATCAACACTAAAACCAGTCATCATCAACACTAAAACCAGTCATCATCTGGTCATCAACACTAAAACCAGTCTTCATCTGGTCATCAACACTAAAACCAGTCATCATCTGGTCATCAACACTAAAACCAGTCTTCATCTGGTCATCAACACTAAAACCAGTCATCATCTGGTCATCAACACTAAAACCAGTCATCATCTGGTCATCAACACTAAAACCAGTCTTCATCTGGTCATCAACACTAAAACCAGTCATCATCTGGTCATCAACACTAAAACCAGTCATCATCTGGTCATCAACACTAAAACCAGTCATCATCTGCCCATCAACACTAAAACCAGTCATCATCTGGCCATCAACACTAAAACCAGTCATCATCTGGCCATCAACACTAAAACCAGTCATCATCTGGTCATCAACACTAAAACCAGTCATCATCTGGTCATCAACACTAAAACCAGTCATCATCTGGTCATCAACACTAAAACCAGTCTTCATCTGCCCATCAACACTAAAACCAGTCTTCATCTGCCCATCAACACTAAAACCAGTCATCATCTGGCCATCAACACTAAAACCAGTCTTCATCTGGTCATCAACACTAAAACCAGTCTTCATCTGGTCATCAACACTAAAACCAGTCATCATCTGGCCATCAACACTAAAACCAGTCATCATCTGGCCATCAACACTAAAACCAGTCTTCATCTGGTCATCAACACTAAAACCAGTCTTCATCTGGTCATCAACACTAAAACCAGTCTTCATCTGGTCATCAACACTAAAACCAGTCATCATCTGGCCATCAACACTAAAACCAGTCATCATCTGGTCATCAACACTAAAACCAGTCATCATCTGGTCATCAACACTAAAACCAGTCATCATCTGGTCATCAACACTAAAACCAGTCTTCATCTGGCCATCAACACTAAAACCAGTCATCATCTGGTCATCAACACTAAAACCAGTCATCATCTGGTCATCAACACTAAAACCGGTCTTCATCTGGCCATCAACACTAAAACCAGTCTTCATCTGGCCATCAACACTAAAACCAGTCTTCATCTGGCCATCAACACTAAAACCAGTCATCATCTGGCCATCAACACTAAAACCAGTCATCATCTGGTCATCAACACCAAAGTCATCATGTGGTCATCAACACTAAAACCAGTCATCGTCTGCCCATCAACACTAAAACCAGTCATCATCTGGTCATCAACACTAAAACCAGTCATCATATGGTCATCAACACTAAAACCAGTCATCATCTGGCCATCAACACTAAAACCAGTCATCATCTGGTCATCAACACTAAAACCAGTCATCATCTGGTCATCAACACTAAAACCAGTCTTCATCTGGCCATCAACACTAAAACCAGTCATCATCTGGTCATCTTCTGGTAATCAACACTAAACCTGGCTTTGTAGCACATCAGCCTGACGTGAGAAATGTGTGAAAACAAACTAGGTGCTAAAACCAGTGAACCAGCAGCATTTATGTTGGCCAACTAGCTTACTAGCTGGTTTAATTTCTTTAGCCATCTTTATTTGATCTATTAAGAATTAGAAAACATTTTTTATATTTGCTAAAAAGTTTGTTTTCACCTGACGGTTTGATTAACCTTACTGGTAATCCAAAGATTTATTGATAATCAAAACAATCACCAGTATATTCATATTATTTATATGAGCACACAAGTACAACATAAAGAGACAGACATACAGTGTTGTGAAACAGTATCTGCCTCTGTCCTAAGAAGGACCCAGAAGGAGTTACATTTAGAGAAAGCATATGACAGGGTGCCGAGAGAGGAGGTGTGGTATTGTATGAGGAAGTCGGGAGGTGCAGAGAAGTATGTAGGAGTGGTGCAGGACATGCATGAGGGAGGTGTGACAGTGGTGAGGTGTGTGGTTGGAATGACAGATGGGTTCAAGGTGGAGGTGGGATTACATCAAGGATCGGCTCTGAACCCTTTCTTGTTTGCAGTGGTGATGGACGAGATCAGGCAGGAATCTCCGTGGATGATGATGTTCGCGGATGACATTGTGAT
>NC_079230.1:2415631-2443131 GCF_029633865.1 Lampris incognitus | reverse complement strand
AGGGAAGTGAAGTGTGATGCTGGTAAGTGAAGTGTGATGCTGGTAAGTGAAGTGTGATGCTGGTAAGTGAAGTGTGATGCTGGTAAGTGAAGTGTGATGCAGGTAAGTGAAGTGTGATGCTGGTAAGTGAAGTGTGATGCTGGGAAGTGAAGTGTGATGCTGGTAAGTGAAGTGTGATGCAGGGAAGTGAAGTGTGATGCTGGTAAGTTAGTCGGCTTCAGATCCGATGGAGCCTGAGTGATGGTTGGGAGGCGGGGGGCGGGGCTCTACTGTACTCTGGGAAGAAGTGAGTGTGAGTGTAATGTTGTTTTAAAACATTACCGCTGAACCCTGTATTTACCTTTCTGATCCTCTTGCAGGGACATCTGACCTTCACCCTCTGCTGACACCTCTCTTCACAGCGTCCAGGATGACACAGTTCCTTACAGCGATGACCACAGGACAGCTACACACACACACATACACACACACACTTAACGTTTACACGTGGATTATTTAAAAACTTCACATTTGAACAAAAATCATAAGCAACCAGCGTTAAGGAGGCCAAAGGTCAAAGCCACGGCACCCTGACAACAGACAGAGATAGAATGATGTTGGATGATTCAGCAAATTTCGATAGAGACATCACAACCCTGGTTCCAGCTGCCTGCATGGTGAGCCAGGGTCCAGCACAAAGCATCCTGCTCCCACTAGCAACACACGAGACTCGGTGATCAGCTCTTGTTGATGGGCATCCTGTCTCCTTTGGTTTTTGGAGGGGGGGGGATTTTCCCCACTTTTTCTCCCCAATTGTACTTGGCCAATTACCCCACTCTTCCGAGCTGTCCCGGTCTCTGCTCCACCCCCTCTGCTGATCCGGGGAGGGCTGCAGACTACCACATGTATCCTCCATATATGTGGAGTCACCAGCTGCTTCTTTTCACCTGACTAAAAGGAGTTTCACCAGGGGGACGTAGTGTGTGGGAGGATCACGCTATTCCCCCCAGTTCCCCCTCCCCCCCGAACAGGCACCCTGACCGACCAGAGGAAGCGCTATTGTAGCGACCAGGACACATACCCACATCCGGCTTCCCACCCACAGACATGGCCAATTGTGTCTGTAGGGATGCCACACCAAGCTGGAGGTAACACGGGGATTTGAACCGGCGATCTCCCTGTTGGTAGGCAACAGAATAGACCGCCACGCTACCTGGACGCCCCTGTCTCAATTTTTTTAACCCTCACCTTGCTTTACCACTCTGAGCAACAGGGAGTTGATCTGGACTGGACTGGGTCATGTGATCTGACTGGTTGGTGGTTTGTTTATGTTGTGACTTTACATGCTGCCTCCACGTCCACGGGTCTTTTACAGACCACCTGGGGGAATCGCAACTTACCGTGAGACAAACAAGATGGCCGCACGCGCGTCTCCACGTCTGTTCGTCCTTTGAGATGTGTTTGTTTTTTACTTTGTTTGGCTCTGAAGTTGTTATTTGGCACTAAAGTCCAGGAACTGCCTCTCAAAGTCCTGACCATACTATCCTGACTATACTATCCTGGCCATACTATCCTGACTATACTATCCTGACCGTACTATCCGCTGACCATACTATCCTGACTATACTATCCTGGCCATACTATCCTGACTATACTATCCTGGCCATACTATCCTGACTATACTATCCTGGCCATACTATCCTGACTATACTATCCTGACCGTACTATCCGCTGACCATACTATCCTGACTATACTATCCTGGCCATACTATCCTGACTATACTATCCTGGCCATACTATCCTGACTATACTATCCTAGCCATACTATCCTGACCATACTATCCTGACTATGCTATCTTGGCCATACTATCCTGACTATACTATCCTGACCGTACTATCCGCTGACCATACTATCCTGACTATACTATCCTGGCCATACTATCCTGACTTTACTATCCTGACTATACTATCCTGACTGTACTATCCGCTGACCATACTATCCTGACTATACTATCCTGGCCATACTATCCTGACTATACTATCCTGGCCATACTATCCTGACCATACTATCCTGACTATACTATCTTGGCCATACTATCCTGACTATACTATCCTGACCGTACTATCCACTGACCATACTATCCTGACTATACTATCATGGCCATACTATCCTGACTTTACTATCCTGACTGTACTATCCGCTGACCATACTATCCTGACTATACTATCCTGACTATACTATCCTGACCGTACTATCCACTGACTATACTATCCTGACCATACTATCTGCTGACTATACTCCGCTAAGCCAAGTATTTTATCGCTGTTTGGATTATGCTACACTCCTCCCTCGCTTGTTGCTCTGCCTGACCTGGGTCTGCCGCCCTCCCTCGCTGCCGCCTGCTGCTTCTGCCTGCCTGCTGCTCTCCCCCCCGACTGTTGCCAGCCCACCTCCTACTAAGGTCCCGCTCTTCCTTTTCCCCTCCCGGCTTCCTTGACCGACTTACACACACTCACACACACATTCACACACACATAGGCTTGAACTTGAACTGAACCATCTCACATAGCCTACCAAACATTCGCTGTGTTGCCCTTTCCCCCCTCCCCGCTTCCCGGCTGACATAGCCTACACACATCGTCACTCACTCGCTCATACACACATGCACGCACACATACAGGATTGAACTTGAACTGAATCACCTCACATTGCGAACATTCAAACAGGCACATTTCCGGAAATGAATTTCCCTCTTGTGCTGGTTATTGCGCTCTCGCTCTGGGACTATGGGCAAACCGACCTCCGATGGGAGAGTTTACCAGAGAAGGTGCACTCTCCACCGGTCGTACCCAGTGCGATTACTAGCACTTTGCCTAAACTGCATGAGCAGATGCCGGGCAATTCTCATGGAGATTCTGACTCGGGGACTGAGTTGCTCTACCTCCTGTGTCTCCCTGTTTTAAAAAGCTGTTTTATGCTTTCTGAGAATTCTCTCGCTAATGTTGTTACCATGTTACACTCTAAAAATACACTGCCTTGCAGTGTAAATACTAAACAGAGATATCTTGTCATTCTTTTATTGTTAATGTCTGGTAATGTGCAGCCAAACCCTGGCCCTGCTGATTCTGATATCAATACTTGTAATACTCCAGCTGATTTTAAAAGTAGGTCTGGTCTGGGTATTATTCACCTAAATGTTCGGAGCTTAATCTCAAAATTGGATATCGTCACCTTCTTAAAATAATGGCCCAAGTCATATTTTCAAGTTTTTCAAAAAACAGAATAAACTGACAAATTTTGTTTCAGTTTCAGTTTATTCTGTTTTTTTAAAAACGTGAAAATATGACTTAGGCCATTATTTTAAGAAGGGGACGATATAGTAAAGGTTTGGATAAATTCAACTGATGCTGATGTTGTTGTTTTATCTGAAACTTGGCTAACGAAGTCTGTTCTTGACATGGATATTGGTATTCAAGGCTATAATGCGTTTCGCTCTGACTGTCCCAAAAAAGGTGATCGTGTTGCTATCTACATCAAATGCAAATTCAATGTTAAGTTAGTGCTGTCGGAATCATTGAGTAAACAACCTGAGTTCCTGGCCCTAAATCTTGAAGTGTCTAAGGATCACCATGTCATGGTGGTTGGTGTTATAGACCTCCATCTGCGATTAGTAATTCTTTATCTACACTTGTTAACTTGCTGTTTGAGGTGCACTACAATGAGATTGTTGTGGTTGGTGATTTAAACTGGGATTGGTTGTTGCCTGTGTCCGATGCATTTAAGGCAGAATGTGATCATTTGAATCTGATGCAAATAATTAACTATCCTAAAAGACCAAATCCCAAATGTCCCAAGAAATAATCTCTCATTGATCTAGTCCTAACTAATGCCCCCTATAAGTACTCTGCTATCGGTATCTTCCCAAATGATGTGAGTGATCAGTGTGATAGCTGCTATAAGAGATACTAAGGTCCCTAAGTGTAAACCTCGTGTTATCCAAAGACGCAATATGAAGATGTTTGTTGAGCAGGGTTTTCTACATGATTTATCTCATGTTGACTGGAATAGAATTGCCCTTATTGATGATGTCGAAATGGCCTGGACATTTTTCCATGATCGTTTTCTGGATATTTTAAACAAACATGCCCCTATTCGTAAATTTAGAATTAAGGGGCGGGATAATCCCTGGTTCACCACTGAGCTCTCAAGCCTGCTTCATGAATGAAATTTGGTCTGGGCAAAAGCAAGAAAGTCAGGTACTGAGGCTGACTGGCTTCTTTTTAGACAGCTGAGAAACAAATTTACTTCTCTCTAGAAAAGCCAAAGCTGATTTTTATCTATCCGTCACTACTGAAAAAATTAATAATCCGAGGAAGTTTTGGAAAGCTGTTAAATCCTTATCTGCTGCTTGTGATAATTCAACCGACCTTCCGTCATGTATAATCAAAAATGATGTGGCTGTCTCTGATAAGTCTGAAATGTTGAATTGTTTTAATGAGCACTTTATTTCATCAGGTTTCTTGTTTAATGTTGAAACCCCTTTTACTAAGGAATCTGTCATTGCTGACAATACTGTGGTTGTTGACCACACTTAGTTTTTCTGTGGCTGAGGTCCACAAAGCCTTAAAACAACTGAACCCTAGAAAACCGGCTGGTTCGGATCATTTGGAGCCTGTTTTTTTTTTTAAATTAGCAGCAGATATTATCGCTGAACCTTTGACCCATCTTTTTAATGTCACCTTGGTTACAAATGTAATCACCAAGGTTTGGAAGGCTGCCTATATTTTACCCCTTTTAAAAGGAGGGGACCCAACCGTGCTAAATAATTACAGACCAATTTTAAAACTTTCTGTAGTAGCCAAAGTATTGGAATCCCTAGTTAGTGAACAGATGAAAGAGTATTTATACACTCAATCAATACTATCCAGTCAGGGATCAGGAAGAAGCATAGCACTGTTACCACTGCCATGAAAGTTGTAAATGACATCAGCAGCACGTTGAATAAAAAGCAACACTGTGTGTCTCTTTTTATTGACTTGTCCAAAGCCTTTGATACCGTGGATCATGATATTCTGATACAGCGACTTGTTAATACTGGCTTCTCTCTACAGGCTGTAGGTTGGTTTATCAATTACCTTATGGATAGGACCCAGGCTACCCCGTTTGAGGGCTTACTTCTGAAGTCCAAACAGTCTGTAAAAGGGTCCCTCAGGGTTCTGTCCTGGGTCCACTTTTATTTACTGTGTACATAAACTGCTTGGGAGAAAATGTTCAAAACTAATCTTTCAATTTTTATGCAGATGATACGGTTATCTATTGTTATGCGGCTACTCTCAGCAAAGCTTTTGAGTATCTGCAAAATGCTTTTAACAGAGTGCAAGCTCAGCTTTATCAACTGAAGCTTGTCTTGAATGCTGAAAAAAACAAACTTATGGTGTTTTCAAACACTAGGAAGTTAGAGTTAAATCAGAGCATTGTTACTACTCAAGGTAAACAAATTGAGGCAGTCTCCACCTAAAAATACTTGGGATTTTTAATTGATGACCACTTCTCTTTTAAGTCCTATATACAGTCTGGTGAAAAAGTTGAAATTGAAGTTAGGTTTTTATTTTAGGAACAAGTCTAGTTTTTCTCTCGGTCTCAGGCAAAGACTAGTTGAAGCAACGTTCTTGCCTGTTCTTGACTATGGTGACTTACTGTACATGAAGGCATCAGCCCATTGTCTCCATATGTTACACACTGTGTATCATGGAGCATTACGGTTTATTACAAACTGCAGAGCCCTCACTCATCACTGTGTCCTTTACTCCAAAGTCAACTGGCCTGCTCTATCAACACGGCGACTTAGTCACTGGTATGTTTTTATCTATAAGGCCATTCTGGGTACCCTCCCCTGTTATTTATCTATCTTTCTGTCCATAAAACATGGCACTTATGGGTTACGGTCTCGGGACACCTTGCAAATGACTGTTCCTAAAGTTCAGACTGAGCTGGGCAAGAAGGCCTTTATGTTTTCTGCACCATCTGCCTGGAATAGCCTGCAGAACAGACTGAAACGCCAGGACTTCATTACTCTATCAGAATTGAAAGGTATGGTTAAGTCTATAGAATCTGAGTCTATTGGAAATTGTAAATGTTTCAGTTGATAACAGGTTTGTATCTTTTTCCCTTCATTTTTATGCTGTTTTGCACTTTGAGCTGTTCTGTTGTCTTCATGTGAGTGTGCGCTGAAACTGGTGTACTGCTGCCATTCTGGGCCAGGTCTCTCTTGTAAAAGATTTTAATCTCAATGGGACTAACCTGGTTAAATAACGGTAAATGAAAATGAAAAAACACACGGGGTTAAGAGAAGGTGCAACACACACAGCTTCATGCTAGCAGCTGCCGCAGTTCTAGTAGACTCACAACACACTTTAGCTAGAATGAAAACGTCTTGTGCAAAAAGGAGCTTACAGCGTGTGAGAGAGGGTAGTGTGTACTCAGTGTGTGTGTGTGTGTGTGTGTGTGTGTGTGTGTGGGAGAGTAAGCCAGCAAGAGACAGAAAGAGTGTGTAGTACGTGTTTGTGGGTGTAGCATGGTTTATGTGAAAGTGTGTGTGTGTGTGTGTGTGAGAGAAAGGGTGGGAGAGAGAACGTCAGAGGTGTACGGTATGTCACGGTAAACATTCCAGCATGGGAACCAGCGCCACTGTGGTCAACGTGGCTTTTATTCTGTGTGTGTGTGTGTGTGTGTGTGTGTGTGTGTGTGTGTGTCTGCCAGCAGCCGTGACAGGAGGAACAAGCTAAATCATTCCCAGGTGAAAGGCAAACTCATAGGCAAGGGAGGGTCCTGTATATGTGTGTGTGTGTATGAGAGAGTCTGGCGCCACAGAGCTGAATTGATTATCAGACAAGGGGGGGAGACAACAGAGAGAGAGACAGAGAGAAGACAGAGAGAGAGACAGAGGGAGAGAGAGAGACAGACAGACAGACAGACAGACAGACAGACAGACAGAGCGAGAGAAGAGAGACAGAGGGAGACAGAGAGAGAAACAGAGAGACAGACAAACAGACAGACAGAGAGGCCGGGTTGTTTTGGTTGAAACTCAGATTTCAGGCTGTCTCAGTTTGAGTACTTTGGTTCAAAGACACAGGCAGACAAACTGTGATGGTACCCACAATCCTCTCTGATCTGTTACCTCACTCACCACCCTGTCACCTGCTATTATCTACTGACAGACAGACACAGACACAGACACAGAGAGAGAGAGAGAGAGAGAGAGAGAGAGAGAGAGAGAGAGAGAGAGAGAGAGAGAGAGAGAGAGAGAGAGAGAGAGAGAGAGAGGGAGAGAGAGAGACAGCACCTATCCTTGGTTGTTATTTGCTGTCGTCATTATCTAACGAATGCCTCTTGGCAGTCGCTTTTGGTCCGGGCCGACGTGTGGGCTGTAGGTGGTGCATTCTCAATGAGTGTGGCCCCCTGGGGCCGAGCGCATGGCCTCGCCGTTGTTGGTGCCATGTTCTTGCCGGCTAGGCCACAGAACCATAAACTATTATTGCTGCTTTTGTTGTTTGATACAATCATTGTTGCTGTTGCTGTTATCACAATTTTTGTTGTGTTGTGCTGTTGTTTCACATGCTCGGCAACATGTACACAAACCTGTCATGCCAATAAAGCAAATATTGGCTTTCTACCAAATCACCACACTACAGATCACATCTGCACCCTACACACTCTAATTAATCAACATGTTCCCCAAAAAAATAAAGGAAAAATATTTGCATGCTTCATTGATTTTAAGAAAGCATTTGATTGTATCTGGCATGATGGCTTATACTATAAAATCATCCAGTGTGGCACAGGGGGTAAAGTGTTGGACATAATCCACTACTACTACTACTACCACTATTACTTTCGGCTGCTCCCGTTAGGGGTCGCCACAGCGGATCATCCGTTTCCATCTCTTCCTGTCTTCTGCATCTTCCTCTGTCACACCAGCCACCTGCATGTCCTCCCTCACCACATCCATAAACCTCCTCTTTGGCCTTCCTCTTCTCCTCTTCCCTGGCAGCTCCATATTCAGCATCCTTCTCCCAGTATACCCAGCATCTCTCCTCCACACATGTCCAAACCATCTCAATCTTGTCTCTCTTGCTTTGTCTCCAAACTGTCCAACCTGAGCTGTCCCTCTAATATACTCGTTCCTAATCATGTCCTTCTTCATCACTCCCAGTGAAAATCTTAGCATCTTCATCTCTGCCACCTCCAGCTCCTCCTCCTGTCTTTTCATCAGTGCCACTGTCTCCAAACCATACAACATAGCTGGTCTCACTACCATCTTGTAAAACAAAGGGTTTGATATAATCAAATCTATATATTTGGAAAATAAGAGTGGAGTAAAACTTGGCGACAAAAGAACAGAATACTTCACTCAAGGGTGAGGGGTAAGACAAGGCTGCAGTTTGAGTTCAACCCTGTTCAATATCTACATCAATGCGTTAGCGGTGTTACTGGAACAATCTGCAGCTCCTGGCCTCACCCTAGACAACACAGAAGTTAAATTCTTGCTCTATGCATACTCATTCTTGGCATGAGTCTGTGGTGGCCAGTGCTCTCCTGTTTGCTGTTGGGGCAGCAGGCTGAGGGTAGCGGATGCAAACAGGCTCAATAAACTGATCCGCAAGGCCGATACTGTTGAAGGGGTGGAACTGGATTCTCTGGCGGCGGTTTCTGAGAGGAGGACACTTGAAATGACGTGCCATCATGGACAATGTCTCCCACCCACTTCATGACATGCTGGTTGGGCAGAGAAGTACTTTTAGTAACAGACTCATTCTGCTGAAAAGCACCACAGAGTGCTACAGGAGGTCATTCCTGCCTGTGGCCATCAAACTTTACAACTCCTCCCTCACTCTCAGACTGTCAGACACTCAAAGTTAATGGTCATTGGATTGGCCCTGTCGAGTTTTGTTTGTGCTGCTTGTTGTGTGCTGCGGTAGTGCAGTATAGATAGGGTGTTATGTGCACCATGCTTGTTGATATATTTTGTTCTTATTTCTATTTCTTATTTATCTTTTATTTGTTTCTGTTTCTATTTTCTTTTCTTGTATCTCGTTAGTTTTCAGTTATTAGAGCGTGAGTGTCTGTAAAGAACCCAATTTCCCCTCAGGGATGAATAAAGCTTTCTGATTCTGATTATGCCCATGACCTGGTGCAGCTGTCACCCACAGAAAAGGGTCTACAGCAGCATCTGGATCTATTAGAGAAATACTGTCAGAACTGGGCCCTGACAGTAAACTTAAAAAAGACAAAAATTACGATCTTCCAGAAGAAGTCCAGGTGTCAGGAAAGTAGACACCTATGTACTCTAGGTAACACCACCCTAGAGCATACGTTAAACTATGATGACCTGGGACTGAGGGTCAGTGCCTTGGGAAGCTTTGGTCTGGCAGTGAATGCACTTAAAGAGAAAGCCCGAAGAGCTTTCTATACAATACAAAGAAAATTCTATAAAAAAAGACATCCCAATTAAAATCTGTTCCAAAATCTTTAACAGTGTTCTCCTGCCCATTGCAGTATATGGAAGTGAAGTATGGGGTCCACTCAGTCAGCCAGACTACACTAGATGGGACCGACATCCAACAGAAGCCCTGCATGCAGAATTGTCGAAAATTGGAAAACACCAACAAATGCATGCAGGGCAGAATCAGGCTGTTCCCCATTGATAATAAATATCAAAACAGATCACTTAAATTCTGGATGCATCTTAAATCAAGTCCCCACCACACACTGCAGTTTAAACCAGTCCAAATCCAAGAGCTAAGAAAGAGTCCCCTCAGTCAGCTGGTTGTGAAACTAACTGACCCCGTAACCACTGACACAAGATGAGTTTCAGACTAGCACTGCTAACCTACCACAGACTAGAGTAAACCACATCATCACACAATGCAAATACTCATATGTGGAACACTGGGACACAGAAACCAAATGACAACACAAATCAGAATGTTATGGGGCCCTGAGAAGAGAAGACAAACTGGCTGACTGTCTGTCCACTGTCAGAGACAGTCAGCACAGACACATCCTTACCACGTACAGGCTCACTGACCACAGTCTAGCCACTGAAAAGGGCAGACACACAAAACATCTTGGCTACCAAAAGAGCAAAGAATATGTGGTCACTGTACGGCAGGTGAGGTGGAGACAGAGATGCACTTCCTGCTAAATTGTGAGAAATTCCAGAACATAAGAGAAAATACCAGGAGACATTGGAAAACCAGACTCCAAATGTTCTACTGCTGGATGAGAAAGAACAATGGCCACTTATTTTAGGAGAGGGTCAAAGGTCACACCTTGCGGCACAACATGTGTCAGAATGCCATAGCCTAAGGGTCAGTGAGTGACCAAACCACTGTCAATTACTGTCAGTTGCTGTTCAAGTGCTGTTCTATGTTTCTGCCAGATCCATGTCTTCCTTTTTCCTTTTTTTTTGTGTGGTGTGTTTAGTTCTCTGTTGACCTGTTTTGCTTTGGCAACATTGTAATTAATGCAGTCATGCCAATAAAGCATCACTGATTTGAACTGAATTGAACTGAGAGAGAGAGAGACAGACAGACAGACAGACAGACAGAGACAGACAGACAGACAGACAGACAGACAGACAGACAGACAGAGAGACACACAGAGACAGACAGAGAGCGAGAGAGAGACAGAGAGCGAGAGAGAGAGACAGAGAGAGAGAGAGACAGAGAGCGAGAGAGAGACGGAGAGCAAGAGAGAGACAGAGAGCGAGAGAGACAGAGAGAGAGACAGAGCGAGAGAGACAGAGAGAGAGACAGAGAGAGAGAGAGAGAGAGAGAGAGAGAGAGACAGCCGAGGCCTCTTGACTCTCATGGTGAGACAACACACTCTCCTTGTGGTGGAAAATCACTTCACTCAGAGTTTCTACACTATCAGTAAAGAGCATTCTCCACATAGTGACAGACACACACATACACCAACACAATACACATACGCACATATACACTTGTTGTGTTATGTAAAGTGTGTATGTGTACCTCTTTAGGACACTGGTTGCTGCAGGAGCTCAGCTTCACCTTGGTCTGTTCATCAGCTGATGACAACTTCCTACAGGATTAAAAAAACAAACCCACTATGAGGTCACATTAAATATTAATAGTATCATATTAATTATCATATTAATCCTCAGGCATAACAGCATCTACACACACTGTATTAATACACAATGACCTTATCAGTATAAAACTGTAGAATGAAGCCAAAGCTACAAATAACGTTTTTTCTTGGCGTCCGGGTAGTGTGGTGGTGTATTCTGTTGCCTACCAACACGGGGATCGCTGGCTTGAATCCCCGTGTTACCTCAGGCGTCCCTACAGACACAGTTGGCCGTGTCTGCGGATGGGAAGGGGTATTTGTCCTGGTTGCTGCACTAGCGCCTCCTCTGGTTGGTCTGCTGAGTGCCTGTTCAGGGGGAGGGGGAACTGGGAGGAACAGCGTGATCCTCCCACGCACTACGTCCCCCTGGTGAAACTCCTCACTGTCAGGTGAAAAGAAGCGGCTGGAGACTCCACATGTATGGGAGGAGGCATGTGGTAGTCTGCAGCCCTCCCCGGATCAGCAGAGGGGGTGGAGCAGAGACCGGGACGGCTCGGAAGAGTGGGGCAATTGGCCAAAAAGTACAATTTGGGAGAAAAGGGGGGGGGGGAAATCACGCTGATCTTAAGCTCCGCCCTTCCTTAGTAACTGTTGCTATGTGGCTCATTTTCCTCTCCTGCAGTGAAGCAAAGTGACACTCTATTGGTCAGCCAGCACTACAAGTTAGAAATGACAAGTGTCCTCACCTCCAGAAGGTTGTTTTTTTTACGAAAACAATATAAAGACTTCCAGAATATTATTACACGGTGTGAAAACACCTCAATTTATGATCACTAAAAACATGAAGATTATGAAAAACTGAAGCCACGGCATTTCTCTCACTCTACTTCCGAGTAGCAGCCAACTCCAGGTCTCTGTTACACAGTGTGCACTGATACACACCGGCACATTCTTGCAAGAAGACTAGATTAATAATCCTAGCCGCAGACACAGAGTAGACCCCTGAAACCCAATAAGCGGCCTGTGGGCCGGGTCCAGGTTCGGCCCGCAGGAGACAAATGTCTGGCAGGCGCTGACCCACTGACTCTAACGCATCTGTCATAACAGGTAAAATAAAGTGCGCAACATGTAAAATAAAGTCGAGTCAGTTTTATTTGTATAGTCCAATATAACAAATTACAAATATGCCTCAAGGGCTTTGCAGCAACACAACATCCTGTCCTTAGACCCTCACACCAGATAAGGAACAACTCCCTAAAAACCTCTAACAGGCAGAAAAACAGGTAGAAACCTCAGGGAGAGCAACAGAGGAGGATCTCTCTCCCCAGACGCACAACGTGACATGATGTTGTGTTTATACAACTTACACAATACAACACTGAAAGAGGATAACACAATTATAATGAATTATAAAATAAATGAATAATATGATGAGGAGGATGCCAAGCAGTGTCCAGACATCAGGTCTCATCTAAATCACCTTAATCTGACATTACAAGGCAAGAGCCACCCTGTTGCGCACGTGTACGAGGCGGTTGAAGCGATCTGGTCAAAGCTGAACCTTTTGGAGCGAGACATTCACGGGACAAAGTTGCACTTTCCACATCTGTGGCAGCACTGTGAGAAGAAGGAGATGTGGGAGGATCCAGCGATGAAGGATTTCGTAACGAGCCTGGCAAAAACTTCAAGGAAAGATTTGAAAGCTCCCCTAAACTCTCAGGTGACATCCTCCTCTTCCCGAGACAGCCGTTCTCTGTCCTGGCTGACGGCCAGTGGACTGCAGAGGCCAAAAGGCTGGTGCCTTCCACAGATGAGGCAACTCTTCAGATGGAGGTCTTGGAGATGGGGACATCTGATTTGCTCAAAGCACAACACAAGGACATTGGGGTGAGTGACTTTTGGATCAACGTAGCCCCCCAAGCTCGATGCAAAACCATACGTGCTACTGTAATGCTCCTATTCATAATTTTCTCCCTCCACCTACATATGCGAGTCATGGTTTTCTTCAATGAACTCGATCAAGAACTAGGAAAGACACACAATCCCCCTATGCACGTTTTGGCCAGTGCCTCAGACTTGCCACAGCAGCGTATAGGCTTGACTTCAGAAAGACTGTCTCACATCCTGTCGCTCTCACTTCTCTCACTCTGACTGGTGAATGAACTTCCATTTACTTTTTTCCATTTTCCATAATTAGATGGTTAGTTTTAGACTTATTTTGTTTCAAGAGTGCTTTTTTTTGTGTGTGACCCTCAACACAGTCTTTAAGAGTCCCAGGCCTAAACTATTACTACCACCACTACTATTACCACCGTTACTACTGATAATAATAATAATAATCATAATAGCAGCAACATCATCTGCCCATAAAACAACTTCTACTTGTGCATTGAGAAAAAAACCCCAAAACAAAACAAAAAAACAGACATTTTGCACTTGCTTGATATGCTTGACATAATTTGGCCCTTGGGGAAAACTAATTGGGGAACACTGGAGTAGACCTTTTCATATGTAGCTAACTAGGCTAACTCCAAAGGAGTCAACATGAAGTTACTTTTCACTTTTCTCCAATCTAAGTCACCTGCTGAGTGCCAAGGAGTGCCATGAGACACAGCTCCAACACACCCACCCATAAATCCATCATCTCATTAATCCATCTTTAGTTTAGGAAATGGATATAAATGGACAACATCTCTTCGATCAGCATAGCAGGTGTCAGTTTTAATGTTACTCTGGTAAACCATCAGTTGACCATCTCAGATCTCCTGAGTTCTGATTGACAAGAACACGTCAGACTCACAGAGGCCAGGGAAGCCGACCGGGTTTCTGATGGCAGCTGTGATTGGGGTGCCACAGTTAAAGGGGCGGAGCTTAGTACTGGTCAGTTAAGTGTGTGCGTGTGTGTGTGTGTGTGTGTGTGTGTGTGTACACTGACATGCACTCCACATAGAGGAGGCTGATCTTGCAGTGGCAACGCTGGCGGATCATCTGCTGGCAGGAGGGACAGTCGCCACGGTGACAGGGGAGAGGACAGGGGTGGGGACAACCTGGGAGGCGGGGCTTAGTGCACCCCTCCTCACATGACTCACACTCAACCCCTGCCTGGAAAGAGACAGTGAGAGAGGGAGAACTTTAACCCTCATTTAGTCAAATGACTAATAAAAGAACCATTAGGATAACATGTGAGCCATTATGCTAATGAATTAATCATTAGGATAACATGTCAGCCATTATGCTATGAATGAATCAGTAGGATAATATGTGAGCCATTATGCTAATGAATGAATCATTGGAATAATGAATGAATCCAGTTCACACATCTGCCTTGTTGCCCGCAGTAACGGTGTGACACTCTTTGGTGCAGCAGTGATTCCCACAGGTCAAAGTTCGTCCACAAGGTCGCTTGCAGGAGAACGGACCACGGCTGTGACATGGTACAGGACTGACCTGAACACACAGACACGGAAAGACAGACAGAATGAATAAAGATGAGTGTCCTTCTGAAACCACAATGATTCAAAACCTTGTCTGAAGGTGAATGTGTCTGTGCGAGTGTGTGTGTCTGTGTGGAATACTAAAGAACTAAATGGGATGAAATGCAGAAATGGATTGTGCGAGGTGGGGGGAGCAAACAATCAGAGGACACTGGGAGAAGGAGAGAGAGAGAGAGCGAGGCAGAGAGAGACAGAGAGAGAGAGAGACAGACAGACAGAGAGTCCATTATCCAATTATCAGGTCCATTATCAGACCACTGCCAGATAAATGTGTTCTTAAAACGAATTGGACGCCCAAAGAACACCCAGTCAATGCCCTGTTCTGTGAACTGTTCAAATTAAAGCCAACATATAAATGGGCTCCAAACAGCATGGCTGAATTTAATAACGCAATCAGCTCTACAGAGATCACTAACCTCATTAACACATTTCTTCTAACACCATTCTACCCAAACTCACATGATGTAAACCTGGCAGTTGAACAAATTAATGAAATAATTAATAAATCAGCTATCAAGGCTATCCTGAGAGAAGTTGGAAATAAGCGGAATCAGAGACCTCAAAAACAGAAATGGTTTGATGGCGACTGCACAAATGTAAGAATGAAACTACGACAAATATCTAATCTAAAACACCATCAACCACAGAAAACTGAATTAAGTGCGCGGTGGTGTAGCGGTCTAAGCATCGGCTTTGTGTCGATGCAGTTGCCCACTGGGGACCGGGGTTCGCGCCCCGGTCTCGTCAGATCCGACTATGGCCGGACTCGATGAAGCAGCAATCATTGGCAACGCCGTCTTCGGGAGGGGGGCGGAGTCGGCTTGTGTTCGTCACGTGAATGCGTCTTTGTGTGTGTCGGAAAAAACAGTGGTTCGGCCTGGAGTCGCCTTGTCATGAAAGTGGGGAGGCGACTCCTTCGAGACTGCCGGCCGGAGAGATGCAGTTGGCGAACGCATGCAGTACGAGGGTGGGTGTTTGAATTAAAATAGGGATCGATTGGCCACTAAATTGGGAGAAAAAAGGGAAAAATTTAAAAAAAAAACTGAATTAAGACAAAATTACTGTGAGATACTCAAAGAATATAAACAAACTTTAAAATGGAAAAAGTAAGATCACCACAACAAAACTCTCCGAGACATTGAAGAGTCTTTAAATGAAAACCAGATCTTGGAAAAATGGAACAATTTGAATTCCAAACAATCCCAGGAACTAGCCATTCAAAATGGAGACGTTTGGAAAAAATATTTTGAAAACCTATACAAAGAAATACTGCCAGAAGACCTCTCAATGGAACAAAACATATGAAAGAAAAGCATGAAATACTGGAGTCAACTATAAAAAACAATCAGAACCCAAATGACTACCAAATGTCACTAGAAGAACTAACAGACAAACTCTAAAGTCTCAAACTAAAAAAAGCCTGTGGCCCTGACAGCATCAGGACTGAAATGCTCCAACACAGTTCTCTTGAGCTGCAGAAGGCCCTGCTTAAACTGTTCAACCTGGTTCTACAAGCTGGCTGCCCTCCTGACACCTAGAATAGGGGGCTTATACCCCCAATATACAGAAGTGGAGATAAATTTGACCCCAATAACTACCGAGGCATCTGTGTGAGCAGTAACCTGGGGGAGGTCTTCTGCTGTATTATTAACGCCCGAATACAGGCCTTCCTTACCGAACACAGTGTCTTGAGCAAGAGTCAGATTGACTTTCCACCAAACCACCACACTACAGATCATATTTACACCCTACAAACTCTAATTAATCGACATGTTCACCAAAAGTAAAAAGGAAAAATATTTGCATGCTTCACTGATTTTAAGAAAGCATTTGATTCTATCTGGCATGATGGCTTATACTATAAAATCACCCAAAGTGGCATAGGGGGTAAAGTGTTTGACATAATCAAATCTATATATTTGTAAAATAAGTGCAGAGTAAAACTTGGAGACAAAAGAACAGAATACTTCACTCAAGGGCGAGGGGTGAGACAGGGCTGCAGTTTGACTCCAACCCTGTTCATTATCTACATCAATGAGTTAGCGGTGTTACTGGAACAATCTGCAGCTCCTGGCCTCACCCTAAACACCACAGAAGTTAAATTCTTGCTCTATGCAGATGACCTGTTGCTGAATTAGGCCGTTCCCCATTGATAATAAATATCAAAACAGATCACTTAAATTCTGGATGCACCTTAAATCAAGTCCCCACCACACACTGCAGTTTAGACCAGTCCAAATCCAAGAGCTAAGAAAGAGTCCCCTCAGTCAGCTGGTTATGAAACTAACTGATCCCGTAACCACTAACATAGATGAGTTTCAGACTAGCACTGCTAACCTACCACAGACTAGAGTAAACCACATCATCACACAATGCAACAACTCATAGGTGGAATATTAGGACACAGAAACCAAATGACAACACAATTAGAATGTTATTGGGCCCTAAACAGAGAAGACAAACTGGCTGACTGTCTGTCCACTGTCAGAGACAGTCAGCACAGACACATCCTTACCAAGTACAGACTCACTGACCACAGTCTAACACTGAAAAGGGCAGACACACAACACATCTTGGCTACCAAAAGAGCGAAGAATATATGGTCACTGTACAGCAGGTAAGGTGGAGACAGAGATGCACTTCCTGTTAAATGTGAGAAATTCCAGAACATAAGAGAAAAATACCAGGAGACATTGGAAAACCAGACTCCAAATGTTCTACTGCTGGATGAGAAAGAACAATGGCCACTTATTTTAGGAGAAGGTCAAAGGTCACACCTTGTGGCACAATATGTGTCAGAATGCCATAGCCTAAGGGTCAGTGAGTGACCAAAACACTGTCAATTACTGTTCCAATTACTGTTAATTACTGTTCAAATACTAGTCTATATTTCCACCAGTTCTACCCATTCCTTTTTCCACTTATTTTAATTTTTTTTGTTTAATACTCTATCAACCTATTTCACTGTCACCTGCTTTAGCAACATTGTAATGAATGGTCATGCCAATAAAGCATCACTGAATGGAACTGAATTGAACAGAATTGAGACAGAGAGAGAGAGAGAGAGAGAGAAAGACAGACAGACAGACAGAGAGACAGACAGACAGACAGAGAGAGAGAGAGAGAGAGAGAGAGAGAGAGAGAGAGAGAGAGAGAGAAAGACAGACAGACAGAGAGACAGAGAGACAGACAGACAGAGAGAGAGAGAGAGAGAGAGAGATAGGAGGGTTGGTGGAGAAGGAGACAGAACATTATTTCTTCCAGACCAGAAGAAAACAAGAACAAGTTTGGATTAAAGAACAAAAAATGTCTGTTATCATTATTAAACTGTCTCTCTCTCTCTCTCTCTGTCTGTCTGTCTGTCTGTCTCTCTCTCTCTCTCTCATACACACACACATATACAATCTTCAGTATGTTTAAGTCTGTAAAGGATTTCTGTGAATTTCTAGTTTTCCTTTAAACAGCTGGTTTGATGTTAACCTGACAATCATGACGTTAATCTGTCAATCTTGTTGTTAACCTGTCAATAATTTTGTTAACCTGACAATCATGATGTTAACCTGATAATCAGGATGTTAACCTGTCAATCATGTTGTTAACCTGTCAATCATATTGTTAACCTGTCTATCATGATGTTAATCTCTCAATCATGACGTTGACATGTCAATCATGTTGTTAACCTGTCAATCATGATGTTAAGCTGTCAATCATGATGTAAATCCGTCAATCATGATGTTAACCTGTCAATCATGTTGTTAACTTGTCAATCATGATGTTAACCTGTCAATCATCTGCTCTGAGTAAGAGGGACTTTGGTTATAAGATAGAAATGTATTGAGGATTTATTTTGTGTGTGTGTGTGTGTGTGTGTGTGTGTGTGTGTGTGTGTGTGTGTTTAAATAAAAATCAAAAAGACTCCTTACCTCATGTTCTCCAAAACAGGCCCTGTAGGAAGACAGCATGTAGATTACTGAGCTAGTCATCATCCTCCAACTAGTATTTCACCTAAACTTTGGAATAATATACAGTTACAGAAATAGTAACAATACTACTGATAGTACTACTATTACCAATACCACTGATAGTACTACTAACTATGGTCAATACTACTGATAGTACTACTAACTATTACCAATACTACAATCTGTTCCCCTCACCTCTCTGTCTATCATCATTCTACTTCCTCTTCAACTGAAGGACTGTGCTTCATACATACAAGCTGGAAACTGCCTACATGTCTGCTGCACAACATGGTGATGGAGCAGCTCCACCTCT
Source organism: Lampris incognitus (assembly GCF_029633865.1). Taxonomy (NCBI): domain Eukaryota; kingdom Metazoa; phylum Chordata; class Actinopteri; order Lampriformes; family Lampridae; genus Lampris; species Lampris incognitus. The sequence continues at coordinate 2,424,288 of NC_079230.1, read as the reverse complement.
GACTGCAGGCAACACACACACACACACACACACACACACACACACACATGCTGCACAATATGGTGACGGAGCAGTGCCACCTCTGACTGCAGGCAACACACACACACACACACACACATGCTGCACAATATGGTGACGGAGCAGTGCCACCTCTGACTGCAGGCAACACACACACACACACACACACACACACACACACATGCTGCACAATATGGTGACGGAGCAGTGCCACCTCTGACTGCAGGCAACACACACACACACACACACACACACACACACACACATGCTGCACAATATGGTGACGGAGCAGTGCCACCTCTGACTGCAGGCAACACACACACACACACACACGCTGCACGACATGGTGATGGAGCAGCTCCACCTCTGACTGCAGGCAACACACACACACACACACACACACATGCTGCACAACATGGTGATGGAGCAGCTCCAGCTCTGACTGCAGGCAACACACACACACACACACATGCTGCACAATATGGTGACGGAGCAGTGCCACCTCTGACTGCAGGCAACACACACACACACACACACACAGACACATTCATTGTTGTTATGCAGTCGGTAAAGTCAATGTTGTCGTTCCTTCTGCGTGTCAGTACAGCGACCGAGGAAGCACACACGTAGTTGTAGTTTCATTTAGTCATGTGTACACACACACACACACACACACACACACACACACACACACATTGTATGTGTTGCAGTGCGCTGCATAATCACACCGCCGTGTCCCATCAGTGAGCTGGTTGTGACGTTGTGGTGTTAAACAGGAAGTTGTAACACACTGTCATGGTCACGTGAGCGGCATGGTTGTGTATCCTGATCGTCATGTTCACTGTGGCTGCTGACAGCTGCTTTGGTTTCAGCAGAATGTGTATGAACATGTGGAAAGTCCCCGTTTAAAATGTGTTGATGGTATTTGTATGTAATCACGAGCTTGGTGGGCGGGGCTACAGCTTAGTTTGGTATTTGTATGTAATCATGAGCCTGGTGGGCGGGGCTACAGCTTAGTTTGGTATTTGTATGTAATCATGAGCCTGGTGGGTGGGGCTACAGCTTAGTTTGGTATTTGTATGTAATCATGAGCTTGGTGGGCGGGGCTACAGCTTAGTTTGGTATTTGTATGTAATCATGAGCCTGGTGGGCGGGGCTACAGCTTAGTTTGGTATTTGTATGTAATCATGAGCCTGGTGGGCGGGGCTACAGCTTAGTTTGGTATTTGTATGTAATCATGAGCTTGGTGGGCGGGGCTACAGCTTAGTTTGGTATTTGTATGTAATCATGAGCCTGGTGGGCGGGGCTACAGCTTAGTTTGGTATTTGTATGTAATCATGAGCCTGGTGGGCGGGGCTACAGCTTAGTTTGGTATTTGTATGTAATCATGAGCCTGGTGGGCGGGGCTACAACTTAGTTTGGTATTTGTATGTAATCATGAGCTTGGTGGGCGGGGCTACAGCTTAGTTTGGTTACAGAGGAGCAACAACTGCTCCACTTTGCTGCATTGACTACTGCTGTTGTCAAGCCTTACTTAGTATATCCACTTTTTGGAATTGTGTGGATCCCCCCCCTTTCTCCCCAATTGTACCTGGCCAATTACCCCACTCTTCCGAGCCGTCCCGGTCTCTGCTCCACCCCCTCTGGTGATCTGGGTAGGGCTGCAAACTACTACATGCCTCCTCCCATACATGTGGAGTTGCCAGCCGCTTCTTTTCATCCGACAGTGAGGAGTTTCACCAGGGGGACGTAGCACGTGGGAAGATCATGCTAAAAATGTATATATAAATGACTGAATACAATAAGTGCCAAGAACAGGGTAGTAGTTCCTGAAGAGGTGAGCTTTCAACCTGCGCCAAAAGATGGGCAGAGACTCCGCTGTCCTGACATCAGTGGGGAGTTCATTCCACCACTGTGGGGCCAGGACAGAACCGAGCCGGGACCGGGTCGATCGGCAGCAGGGGCCTCTGAGCGACGGGGCAACCAGGCGTCCCGAGGCAGCAGAACGAAGTGGTCGGGCAGGGGTGTAGGGCTTGACCATGGCCTGGAGATAGGAAGGAGCTGTTCCTTTCACTGCCCTGTAGGCTAGCACCAGAGTCTTAAACTGGATGTGAGCAGCTCTGGGAGCCAGTGTAGGGACATGAGAAGGGGAGTTGTGTGGGAGAACTTAGGGCACTTGAACACCAGACGAGCTGCAGCTTTCTGAACAAGCTCCAGAGGTCTGATGGCCGACGCCGGGGCGCCGGCAAGGAGGGAGTTGCCGTAGTCCAGCCAGTAGATGACCAGAGCCTGGATGAGCACCTGTGCCGTCTCGTTGGTGAGGAATGGGCGAATCCTCCTGATGTTATAGAGGAGAAATCTGCAGGAGCGAGCAACCGATGCAACGTTTGCAGCAAACGACAGTTGGTCGTTCAGAATCACACCCAGATTCCTCGCAGTCCGAGTTGGTGTCACCACGGTGTTGTCATGGTGATGGCCAGGTCTTGGTGTGGGCAGCCTTTCCCCGGGAGGAACATCAGCTCTATCTTGTACAGATTGAGCTTCAGGTGGTGTGTCACCATCCACTCCGAGATGTCAGTCAAGCACACAGCAATGTGTGTCTCTACTTGTGTGTAAGACGGAGGGAAGGACAAGATCAGCTGGGTGTCATCGGCATAACAATGGTAAGAGAAGTCATGCGAGCGAATAACAGAACCCAGGGATGTTGTGTACAGGGAGAACAGGAGAGGACCCAGAACCGAACCTTGTGGAATGCCTGTAGTCAGTCTGCGAGGCACCGACACAGATCCCCTCCATGTCACCTGGTAGGAGCGACCTCTTGGTAGGTTGCAAACATTGAGAGTGCAGAGCCTGTGACACCCAGCCGCTCAAGGGTAGAGAGGAGGATCTGGTGGTTCACTGTGTCGAACGCAGCTGACAGGTCCAGGAGTATCAGGACAGATGAGAGAGAGTTTGCTCTCATAGAGTGCAGCGATTCTGTCACTGCAAGGAGGACCGTCTCTGTCGAGTGACCCATCCTGAACCCAGACTGGTTGGGGTCCAGGAGGTTGTTCTGGCAGAGGTACAAAGAAAGTTGGTTAAAGACAGCACGTTCAAAAGTTTTGGATAGAAAGGGTAGAAGGGAAACTGGTCTGTAGTTTTTGACGTCAGAGGGGTCAAGTGATGGTTTCTTGAGAAGGGGGGTGACTCTAGCAGTCTTGAAGGCAGATGGAAAGCATCCTGCCTGGAGGGAGGTGTTAATGAGGTGGGTTAGAAAGGGAAGGAGTTCAGGTGCTATAGACTGAAGAAGAGGGGAGGGGACCAGGTCAAAGGAGCATGTGGTGGGGTGACTGGATGTGATGAAGTTGAGGACCTCGTCGGGGGAGAGGGGTGCGAGGTGGGATAAGGTGGGACGTGGAGAAGTGAGGGAGGGTGAAGAGGGTGGGATAGTGCAAGCAGCACTAACCGGGTGGTGAGAAAAGGAGGATCTGATGGCGTTTACCTTCTTGTCAAAGAAGTTAGCGAAGTCACCAGGGAGAAGGGAGTAAGTAGGAGGAGGAGGTAGGGATTGAAGCTGTGTAGAGAAGGTTTCAAAGAGTTTCTTAGGATTGGAGGCAGAGGATAGGATTTTAGAGTGATAGAAGACAGCCTTAGCAGCAGAAAGGGAGGAGGAGAAAGTGGAAAGAAGAGATTGGAAGTTGAGAAGGTCCCCTGGGAGTTTGCCTTTTCTCCATTTGCGCTGTGCCACTCTCAGGCTCCGTCTGTCAGTACGTACCGAGTCGGTCAGCCAAGGGGCAGGTGGAGTTGGGCGTTCAGGCCTGGAGGTTAGGGGACAGAGATTGTCCAGAGAAGAGGAGAGGGTAGAGAGAAGAAGATCTGTAGCAGTGTCAGGGGGTAGGAGAGAGAAAGATTCAGGTGTAGGGAGGATAGAGGTAACAGAGGAGGAAAGATCAGTGGTGGAGAGAGAGCGGAGGTGTCTATGGGTGGAAACCATGTGGGTAGGGGAAGGGGCTAAGGGGGGTGAAGAGAGGGAGAGAGAGTAGGACATGAAATAGTGGTCAGAGAGCTGGAGGGGAATAACAGAGAGATGGAAATAGGACAGTGTCTAGTAAAGATAAGGTCCAGCTGGTTGCCAGCCTTGTGGGTAGGAGGAGAGGGTGAGTTGAAGGTCAAAGGAGGAGAGGAAAGAGAGAAGAGGATCTAGCTTGTTAGTGTGGATGTTGAAGTCACCGAGAAGGATAAGTGCAGAGTCATCAACAGGGAAGTGTGAGACAAGTGTGTCAAGCTCCTCCGGAAACTCACCAAGGGGGTCTGGTGGGCGGTACACAACCACGATGGTGAGTTTGACTGGATAAGAGACAGTAACAGCATGAAATTCAAAAGAGGGCGGAGAAAATTGTGGAATGGAAACAAGAGAGTATTTCCATTTCAGGGAGATCAGCAGGCCAGTACCACCACCCCGCCTCCCAGCTCTGGGAGTGTGAGAAGAATAGTACACATCAGACAGAGCTGCGAGTGTGGTAGTGTTTTCTGGCGTGATCAAGGTCTCAGTTAGAGCAAGAAAGTTGAGGGAGCGCAAGGATGCTCAGCCTGAGATAAACTCAGCTTTCGGCACCGCAGACTGGCAATTCCAGATCACACAACAGATCACACAACGGATCACACAATGGATCACACCATCATCATCTTGCCTTACTGCGTCTGTGTTGAACTCTGTGAGTCATGACGTCATGTTTAGTACAGAACAAGCCACAAGTAATGGTGACATTAAAAGATGTTCAGAAGACACGGGGCATCATTCCTGGGAAATATAACCAGGATGAATCCAGTTCCCAGACCTGCACACACACACACACACACACACACACACACAGACTTGCTGCTACACACTGCCACACACTCCAGATGATTCTTGTGTGTGCCAGCTGCCTGCAGCTCTCTGACGTACTCAGGGACCACTCCCCCACATGTTCTCTTTCTTTGTGTGTTTTGTGTGTGTGTGTGTGTGTGTGTGTGTGTGTGTGTGTGTGTGTGTGTGTGTGTGTGAAGTCAGCTCTAGCCAGCAGAACAAAAAGACACACACGTGTGGTAGGCACCAGTAGAGATGGACAGATGTCCAACCATACCAGATGTGCATGCATGCTAACACACACACACACACACACGCACGCACACAAAGAGGATATGCAGTGTTCTCATGTGTCGTTATGTGTCTCGAACTGTAGTGTAGTGAAGTGTCGTGTCTCGTGTCGTGTCGTATAGTGTCGTATCATGTTGTGTAGTGCAGTGAAGTGTTGTGTCATGTTGTGTAGTGTAGTATCGTGTAGTGAAGTGTAGTGTCATGTCGTATAGTGTCGTGTCGTGTAGTACAGTGTCATGTCGTGTCGTATAGTGTCATGTTGTATAGTGTCGTGTCATGTTGTGTAGTGTAGTATCGTGTAGTGAAGTGTCATGTCGTGTAGTGTCCTGTCGTATAGTGTCGTGTCATGTAGTAGTGTCGTGTCGTGTCGTATAGTGTCATGTCGTGTTGTGTCGTGTCGTATAGTGTCATGTCATATAGTATAGTGTCGTGTAGTGTTGTATAGTGTGATGTCGTATAGTGTCGTGTCATGTCGTGTAGTGTAGTATAGTGTCGTGTAGTGTAGTGTCATATCGTGTAGTATAGTGTCGTGTCATGTCATATAGTGTCGTGTCGTGTAGTATAGTGTTGTGTCGTGTCGTATAGTCTAGTGTCGTGTCGTGTCGTATAGTGTCATGTCGTATAGTGCCGTGTCATGTCATGTAGTATAGTGTTGTGTCGTGTAGTTTCGTGTAGTGTCATATAGTGTTGTGTCGTGTAGTACAGTGTCGTGTTGTGTAGTGTCGTATAGTGTTGTGTCATGCCGTGCCTTGTCATGTCATGTCGTATAGTGTCGTGTCATGTCATGTCGTGTAGTGTAGTATAGTGTCGTGTAGTGTAGTGTCATATCGTGTAGTATAGTGTCGTGTCATGTCGTGTCATGTCATATAGTGTCGTGTAGTATAGTGTTGTGTCGTGTCGTATAGTCTAGTGTCGTGTCGTGTCGTATAGTGTCATGTCGTATAGTGCCGTGTCATGTCATGTAGTATAGTGTTGTGTCGTGTAGTTTCGTGTAGTGTCATATAGTGTTGTGTCGTGTAGTACAGTGTCGTGTTGTGTAGTGTCGTATAGTGTTGTGTCGTGCCGTGCCTTGTCATGTCATGTCGTATAGTGTAGTGTCATGTATTGTCGTATAGTGTCATGTCGTGTCGCGTCGTGTCGTGTTGTATAGTGTCGTGGCATGTAGTGTAGTGTCGTATAGTGTCGTGATGTGTCATGTCATGTCGTATAATGTAGTGTCATGTCGTATAGTGTCATGTCTTGTAGTGTAGTGTCGTATAGTGTCATGTCCTGTCGTGTCGTGTAGTGTCGTATAGTGTCATGTCGTGTCCTATAGTGTCATATAGTGACATGTTGTGTAATGTTGTATAGTGTCTTGTCATGTAGTGTCGTATAGTGTCGTGTTGTGTCATGTTGTGTCGTGTCATGTCGTGCACCCTGAGCAAAACACATTAGTGTGTTCAAAATAAAGAGAAGATGGCTTCAGTTTTCAACATCCACATCATGTACTGTGTTCTGCCCCCTGACATGCTTGACTCTGTGTGTGTGTGTGTGTGTCTCAGACATACGTTGGTATTGGTACTTGACATGGCGGGCAAGGTAAGGCCTTCTTGACAAACGCCGGTTCAGTAGGTTGTTCCCAGGGTCCTGCCAGCTGGACCTGGCGCACACACACACACACACACACACACACACACACACACACACACAGGAAACAGGGAGGATGTTTAGTTTCTCTGAGAACAGCAGCAGTATGAAAACAGTGTGGTATGCAGCTGCACAGCAGAGAGCAGGGAGGACTTGGCCCGGGTGGTAAAGACAGCACAGAGGATTGTGGGAGCTGCGCTCCCGGACCTGGACCCTGTGTATGCTGGCCGCCTACAGAGGAAAGCCTGCAGCATCAGCAAAGACACAACACACCCAGGTAGGTCACTGTCTGTTTGTTCTCTTGCCATCGAGGGAAAGATACCACACCATCAAAACCCGAACTAACAGGCTGAGGACCAGCTTCTTTCCCAGGGCTGGAGCCTCCACCCCCCCCCCACCACCACCCATACACATACACACACACACACACATACACATGCAACAAACACACAACACACACACACATGCAACAAACAAACAACACACACACACACACACCTGCCTATAGCTGCTGAGGACCAACTGCTACTAAAGCCGCTGCAATATGGACAACTGTGTGCAGTAACACCACGCAAAGCCGCTGCTGTCTTTTATTATCTCACTATTATTTATACTACCTCACTTATTCATACTACCTCACTATTATTTATACTACCTCACTTACTTATACTGCCTCACTATTATTTATACTACCTCACTTACTTATACTACCTCACTATCATGTATACTACCTCACTTACTTATACTACCTCACTATTATTTATACTACCTCACTTACTTATACTGCCTCACTATTATTTATACTACCTCACTTACTTATACTGCCTCACTATTATTTATACTACCTCACTTACTTATACTACCTCACTATCATGTATACTACCTCACTTACTTATACTACCTCACTATTATTTATACTACCTCACTTACTTATACTGCCTCACTATTATTTATACTACCTCACTTACTTATACTGCCTCGCTATCATGTATACTACCTCACTTACTTATACTGCCTCACTATTATTTATACTACCTCACTTACTTATACTACCTCACTATTATTTATACTACCTCACTTACTTATACTACCTCACTATTATTTATACTACCTCACTTACTTATACTACCTCACTATTATTTATACTACCTCACTTACTTATACTGCCTCACTATTATTTATACTACCTCACTTACTTATACTACCTCACTATTATTTATACTACCTCACTTACTTATACTGCCTCACTATTATTTATACTACCTCACTTACTTATACTACCTCACTATTATTTATACTACCTCACTTACTTATACTACCTCACTATTATTTATACTACCTCACTTACTTATACTACCTCACTATTATTTATACTACCTCACTTACTTATACTGCCTCACTATTATTTATACTACCTCACTTATTTATACTGCCTCACTATCATTTATACTACCTCACTTATTCATACTACCTCACTATTATTTATACTACCTCACTTACTTATACTACCTCACTTATTTATACTGCCTCACTATTATTTATACTACCTCACTTACTTATACTACCTCACTATTATTTATACTACCTCACTTACTTATACTACCTCACTATTATTTATACTACCTCACTTACTTATACTACCTCACTATTATTTATACTACCTCACTTACTTATACTACCTCACTATTATTTATACTACCTCACTTACTCATACTACCTCACTATTATTTATACTACCTCACTTACTTATACTACCTCACTATTATTTATACTACCTCACTTACTTATACTACCTCACTATTATTTATACTACCTCACTTACTTATACTACCTCACTATCATTTATACTACCTCACTTACTTATACTACCTCACTATCATTTATACTACCTCAC